>NC_134836.1:65613373-65720453 GCF_004210375.1 Tachypleus tridentatus | reverse complement strand
ACTTTAATGGACATCATCCCTTCTGGGGAAGTGTTGATATTGATAGGAGGGTCCCTTTGTAGAGTATATGCTTTCTGATAACCATATCTCTCTTTTCATTACTGATTTTTCTACTTATTTTCACGCACCTAGTCAGTTCTTTACTGCTAATGATCTCTCAATTTGCTCCCTTCATTATTCTCCCATTTTTAATAGAGGGTTGACAATAATCCACGAGGCAGTGGTCATTTTCCTATAATTTTGAGAGAAACTGGCCATGTTCGATGCCAACCGATCTGCGTGTCCCAGTGGAAGCTGGATCACGCAAACTGGTCCTCTTTCACTGCTCTCGCAGAACTCGATCCTACCATCTTCTGTAAGCCATCAATAGATGACTGTGTGGCAGAAGTAACTGACTGTATTATACAAGCAGCTACTCAATGTATTCCTAAAACCTCGACACGTTTTCTACTATATCCTCGTCTGTGGTGGAATCCTACCTGCTACATGGCACGAAAGGCTCAGAAACGGGCCTCCACCTTCTTAGTCATCAAGACTCGGGCAGAGCAACCACCTCTTTTCTTTTGAGCTAATTCTCTTTATGACTATAATCGTTCCTTTACACTGGTGGAACTAAAACTTGCCCTTCATTAGTCTGGCAGTACATTAGTTGGATCTGATGATGTACACTATGAGATGCTGCGCCATCTATCTCCTGCTTCTCTTGCTATTCTTCTGATTATTTTAACCGGATCTGGCACTAGAATGTCTTTCCAGATGCCAGGCTGTTGTCATACCTTATTCTAAGCCTAGGAAGGGTTCCAAGATTCCTTCAAACTGCCATCCAGTTGCTTTGACGAGTTGTCTCTGTAAGACCTTAGAGAGGAAAGTTAATGCTTGTCTTGTTTGGTTCCTCGAATCAAACAACCTCCTTTCGCCCACCGAGTGTCGGTTCTGATGACAGCGCTCCACCGTAGACCACCTAGTTCGACTTGAAACATCAATCAGAGAAGCCTTTCTCAAATGACAACATCTTGTATCAATATTCTTTGACATTGAGAAGGTTTATGATACAACATGGGGTATGGCATTTTGCGAGACCTCCATATATATGGGTTACGTGGCCATTTGCCAATTTGTATTTAAAAAAAATTAAATGGACACGAGATTCCAAGTTCGTGTGGGTTTTACGCTTTCTCTTTCTTTTCTACAGGAACTTGGAGTTTTTCAGGACTATGTTTTGAGTGTCACACTTTTCAGTATAAAAATTAATGCCATCACTGAACAACTCCCTCTTACTATTGCCTGTTGTCCCTGAGACAAAGTTCTTGGGGCTTCTCTTGACCGTAAGCTGACCTTTATACCACACATCAAGCAGCTATGGGTCAAATGCACAAGAGCACTGAACATTCTCAGTGTCTCTCTTCCACCACTTAGGAGCAGATCAATATTCTATGCTAAAGATATATCGTGCTCTTATTCGATCGAAACTCGACTATGGATCACTGGTCTCTGGCTCTATTAAGACCTCGGCTTTAAAATGCTGTATCCCATTAATTATCAAGGACTTCATCTCTGCACCAGGGCTTTCTGCACTTCCCCAGTTCAGAGCTTATACAAAGAGTCTCATGAACTTTCTTTGCACGTCCGCCATTTACAATTGTCTTTACTATGTGCTTAGAAACTTCGTTCCTCACCAAAGCATCCCATCTGAGGTTGTGTTTTCTTCCTCAGTGGGACTTACTTTTTACAGAATAGACGATCTTACATTGCTCCTTTTAGCTGGATAAATTGGGTCTGTCCTTGGATAGCATTGGTGTATTATCTGGTCATCCTATCCCACCATTGCTTCTTACAGTCTTTAAGTCATCTGCAGTGAGCAACGTGACAACAAGCTTTTCCAAATAAAACCCTATATTGGACTTTGGCCGTCTTGCCTCAGTACGGATCGGAAAGAGGAAGTTGTTCTAACTAGACTACGCATTGGTTACAGTTTTCAATTCATCGTTTTCTTTTATCTGGAACTGATGCACTAGTATGCAGTCTGTGTAACACTCAGGTCACAATAAGCCACATTTTACTTTCTTGCAGTCGTTACGACTCTCAACGACGGCACCATTTTAAACATGTTCTGTCCTGAGGTTTGTCCATAACGTTAGACAGAGTTATTGGTGATGGTGACACTGTCTCCCTTGGTAATGTTTTTAGTTTTTTAAAGGCCATTAATCTTTTTAATTTATACATTAGACCTTTTTTTAGTGTGATTCCCTTTTAAGAATCAAAGTCCATCTACCTCGATTTGAAATTAGAAAATGGCCGTAACATTAAATAACTCGAAAGCAGGACTAGAAAGGCCAGCTTCAGGTGACTGATGCTGCTGTTTGAACTACCCGTTAGCCATCCTGGCGAGTTATTATTATAATTTTGCTACACGTCTTTTAAAACCTTTTTATTACTTTCCTTTTTGAAAATGGCCATAACGTCACATAACTCGGATACTGGACTGGAAAGATCAACTTTAGGTGACTGACAGTAGTTTTTCTCACCTGATTCAGGACCAGATTTCTTTAATTTAAACCACAGTCTTCTAAAGCACTTGGGTTGTTTATTGGCACACTTGTTCCAACTGAGAACCAGTTTTCTTTATTAATCTTTTCACCAGTTACTCTATCAGTTTTGTCTATTGACACAGTATTAAATTTTTTGTCACTCCATTTGCTTGATTGAGTAACAAATTTGTGTCAATATTTTATACCTTATTTACCACCAGTTTTCTATCATGCTGTTCTCTGAGGTATTAAAATTCTTAAATGTTAGTCTTGTCAACCGATTGTATAACAGTTTTACTATAAAGTCATCTACTCTCTCTTATAAAGTAACTAATTCTTTCATTGTCAGTATTGTTAACTAACTCAATATCAGGTTTACTTTGGTTGTTATGATGTAAATGCTAGGAATGTGTGATTATAATTAATTATATTTACCATAAGACATAAGGAATAGGTCTGTTACATTTTTAAACACTACATGCTGTATCTAGTTCCTCAGTTTTAAGAATCAAATGAGTATATCATAATAGTATTTCATCAATAGTGTTCATCATGTATGTTACTAAATGTTTACTTTTTGAAGAACACTTCTCATTTTTTTCAGAAGCTTCACACTTGTTCAATGTTGACATTATCAGTGTTTATACAGTATTTTTACATATAGTGAAAGACTTAAAAACTTGTAGTACCCTTCACAACAATTCCCACTTAACGTATGTACTGAAGCTAATATTTGATTAATGGAACTGGTTTTGAACTTGAATCACTTAAATGAAAACAATACATACAAGTTAAAGTCATGGTACCCTAATTGATAGTTCAGACATTTAACCACTTCATGGCAGTATTCTAGAGTACAGATAGTCAAGTGATGTAAGACATGGTGCACTAATTTATAGTTCAGATATTTAACCAGTTTCATATCAGTGGTTAACACACAAAATGCAGTTTTCCCTTGGCTATTGTATATATTTAGCTGTCTCAACATGGGTTTGGTTGACTTTCCACATTACATCTTTGTGTTTACTTGTTTATAGTTTTGATACTACTAACTGTTAATGCAGTAAATATATGTTAAAGAAACTTAACAGACTTTCAGTAAACATTGTAAGTGTTTCACATAAAAAAAGAAAATATTTTAGTGACATATTTGTAATAAACTAAAAAACAATGTTTCTGTGAATATATTGAGTACTTTTGTCACTGGGCTGTGTGGAAAGTGATGTGAATGTTAAGAATAAAAACAATCTTCTTCATCTAAAAATCTCAACTTTATTTTACTTTATCTCCAAAACCTCTTAAATACAATTGTTTGTTTTTAGTAAAACTATATTTTATCTGTTATTTTCTCTATACAACGTTGGTCAGTTTGAACTACCTCCTGACAATAAAATAAAAATGATAATTGAAGGATATTTTCTGCCTTTTAATGTTATTATTGAAAGTTCTTGGCGAACATGTTCAAATGTAATACTTTTGTGGCGATTGTGTTTAAAGGTATCTACTTTGTTAGACCTTTTACATCTTGTAACTCAAGGTGTACATGTCACAATGTTTTACAGAGTTATGTTTAAATTTTAAATCAACGACTTTATTATCAATATACACAGATAAACTTGGTATAAAAACATAGTTAGCGAACACAATTTTAATATTGTATTAGTTTTAAGTTCTTGTTCTTAAAAGAAGTATTTAAAATCATAAATTTCCCTGGTATTAGAATTCTGACATTTGATCACTCGGTCTTTCCTCTTCTCTAATTCGTTGAACATCCCTTCAAAAAATAAGAAATTTAACATAGATTTCTCATTGTTATTACTCTACAAAACATAAACTGGTTAATCAGACTCACCTAATGCATTCCATCTTTCACACATACCAATAGTTCTCTTCAATGTTTCACACAATATTATTTATACCCAAAAGAGAGCTAAAGTTTTAACATATCAAACGATCAAGTTTGTTGTTTTCTTTACAAAACTGTCTGTTTTGTCATTTGAAATTACACTGGAAAATTAAGCTGAATTTCTTTAAGGATATTATTTCAGAGTCAGAAATCCAGAAATTATCATATTTGTTGGACAGTGTTTTCTGTGTGTTTAAATACATAAAGCATTATTTATTGTATGAATACCATTAATATATAAAAAATAAAGCTCACGTTTTATGATACCAAAAATAAGAAAAGACCAACTTTTCTTTATTCATTATTATAACAGTAAGTAAAATGTAAAAATAGAAATTTATGAGGTAAGGTAAGGTAAAGTAAGAAATAAGAGATTCATTTTAATAAGTATGCTTGTGATCAGTTCAGGATTATATAATTTGATATGCTAATGTTCGCTGCATATTTGTTGAGGGATTTACAACTAATGACACCTGAACCAGGTATCTAATAACAGTTAAATTTTTCAATTGAACCGTCAGTCGGGGCTGAAAAACTGTTTTCTTCAGTGAAGCTTTGTACATAAATTATATCTTTTCCTGGAATTATTCTTTTATAACTAGTCTGTATAGAATTCTTCGGGTTGTTAGCCATGAAGATGTTCGTTTACATTAGTTTAAATTTGGTTTCAGATTTTGTATAAGTAGGGCTTTTTTGATTGTGCGTTTGTTTATATTTGTTTCCCTACTTAGTATCTGGGAGTTTTCAATGGTTTGTTGTGTATATTTGATTTGCAGTGTGCAAAAACGTATGAAGGTATTTTTTTTGTGTTCTTTGAATCTAGTTTCCATTTTTCTGCTTGTTTCTCCAATATAGAAGTCGTGGTAGTTGTTGTATTGTATTTTGTAAACTATATTGGTGTTGTGTTTGATATGCTAATGTTCGCTGCATATTTGTTGAGGGATTTACAACTAATGACACCTGAACCAGGTATCTAATAACAGTTAAATTTTTCAATTGAACCGTCAGTCGGGGCTGAAAAACTATTTTCTTCAGTGAAGCTTTGTACATAAATTATATCTTTTCCTGGAATTATTCTTTTATAACTAGTCTGTATAGAATTCTTCGAGTTGTTAGCCATGAAGATGTTCGTTTACATTAGTTTAAATTTGGTTTCAGATTTTGTATAAGTAGGGCTTTTTTGATTTGCGTTTGTTTATATTTGTTTCCTACTTAGTATCTGGGAGTTTTCAATGGTTTGTTGTGTATATTTGATTTGCAGTGTGCAAAACGTATGAAGGTATTTTTTGTGTTCTTTGAATCTAGTTTCCATTTTTCTGCTTGTTTCTCAATATAGAAGTCGTGGTAGTTGTTGTATTGTATTTTGTAAACTATATTGGTGTTGTGTTTGTCAGTGTAGTTTTTACATCGTATGGACTTAAGTTTTGTACCTGGATTTTGAATAAATTTGGTGTTTACTTGAATGTTGTGTTTTGTTATAAGTTTTTTCCAAATATTGGTTATTTTCTCGCTGATGTCGGGAACATATGGTATGCAGCAATATAAGGTTTTGTAGTTTGTTGTATCTTGGGATTTATTGTTGTTTGTTTGTTTGTTGTTGGTATAGGTGTGTGTGCATATATTTTTTTCCACAATTTTTTGAGGAAATTTGTTGATGTTGATGAAGTGTTTTTATTTTGTTAATTTTATTGGGTGAGCATAGTTTTGTGGCTATGTTTATTTGGTTTTTTAATGTATTAAGTTTCTGTTTTGTTACAGTTACTGAGTCCCAGGGAATGTATAATCCAGTATGGGTGATTTTTCTGTGGATTTGTTTTGAATTTTGTATCAGTTCTAGTTATCTTGAGGTTAATAAATGCGATTTGGTTAGCTTTTCCTGTTCACGGGTGTTAGAGTGTATCGAGTTAACGTTATTGAAGAACTTAGTATGTGTTCTGTGGATATGAATTCAGCAATTCTATCGTTAACATACCTACCCTACTAAAATTAGGAATACGAAATAGCTTGAAAAAAATATTGTCCGTAGAAGAAGACAAAATGCTCTAAGATTTAGATTGCGTTAACCAATTAAAATCCTTCTTCCATTAAATTATCTTATTGTTGTTAATGATTCGACAATGAATCGGATTACGATTCGCGCGCCTTACGCGCTTGGCCATGCGGGCCAATTATTTAGATAACTTTTACTTTCCCCTGAAATAAAATAAAATAAAAAATGCTGATTTCTATAAGAAATAAATAGCGTCTGAACTAAATTTACCTTGACATCTAGTGAGGAATCTTCTAAACTAAATAATTAAATTCAAAATACAATAACATGCAACTTCACAATGAGGTAAATTCTGACTTTTTATAAAGACATCGTTGCGACCGTTAATGGTGCTACCCGCTAGTACAACGGTATGTCTATGGATTTACAACGCTAAAATTAGGGGTTCCATTCCCTTCGGTGGGCTCAGCAGATAGCCCGATGTGGCTTTGCTATAAGAAAACACACACGCGACCGTTGGTGAGGTATCGTCATTAGTTCTAAATTGTTGTTATTGTAATTTGAAATTAACAGTTACCGTATTTTCTGCAGAATTATGCTATAAAGATAACCACGATAAATTTGTTTTTCCTATAATGAATAAACATGAAAATAATAAATTGAACACATAACACTTTCATCTTTTGTTAGATTTGCACTCACGAAAGATATTAATAAACTAGATGATTGATGAAGGAACCTCTAACGTGTTTTGGTTCAAGAACAGATAGAAACAAAATGAAGGGTAACAAATATTTTAATGTGTTGCTTTTCAAGTTCATATGACATGCTATGTTGTATCCTACAGATTGTATAATTATTCTTGTGATTCATGGCATGTGCAAATTGCACTGTTAAGCGTCCTTTATGTGACATCATTTTAGTGTATACTAACTAAGTGATAGACAGAGAACACACTACTGTATAGTGATGTAAATGTTTAAAACAGGCAATTTTGGTCCTCTTTTACGGTTATAATAATAATAAAAGAAATGCTGTTCTGATACAAACAAAAGGCTGCTTACGTTTGCTGTTTCTCATCCTTCCCTTAGCTATAAAAAATCCGTATGGTTTATAAAGAGGTTTTATCACCTCCACAACCTGTGCTCCATCTCGTTGAAGACCAGTCAGTCGACCACACGTGTAATCGAGGGTAGGTTGGTTATTTATGTCAGCATCATCACAGTTATTGTGACTGGAGTGTGGTTTGATATGTCATGTGGGAGGAAAAATATAGTTAAAGCAGCGATTGTTGTTTCTCTTTTAAATCAGTACAAGTTGAAAAGTTAAAACATCCAATTACTATCATGCCACGCGAATGATTGTAAGAAACATAAAAACCACAACATGGATATTAAAAGAAGTCCCACGAACTCCATGCAAGTTTACAATAAAATGCATTTTAAATTAGAAATGGTCGATTATCCAAAAGTCATGTTAAAAACTATTGCATTTTTCACATATAAACAACACGCTTCTTTCAAACAGATCCTCACTGAGAATAAAAGTTAACATTAATTTATACTTACTACATTCCACTTGGACGAACCAACAGTGTCTGATATTCATTGTGTAGGATTGTGTTTCTCAATGTCTAAAATTCGAGCCACAATGCAGCTAAACACAGTGAGTAATTTCATTTGTGCTCGTGTTGTAGGAATAACAGTCGGCTCCGTTATCGATTCTAAGAGCTGACTAAAGTTTCTAATGACAGTGAATTCTGCCGAGTGGTTGGTCAGTTGTTTAGAATTAGAAATGTTAAGGTTATCCTGGCTTGTCACTTAGCCCATGTGAATATGGAATAATCAATAATTCAAAATATCGGTATCAAGCTACTGAGGGAATATCCAGGAGAGTTGGAAATTTATGAACTCTCAATTTTTAACCAGAGAATATTCGTGTTAAAATGTACGAAAGTCTGATAAAAGAGTAGAAAAACGTCTATTAAATATCCATTGAATGTTCAAGTTATTCTCCCTCTAGACATTTAATCACATAAGTATTTTTTAAGATAACTAGTGCCCCGGAAACAATACTGGGACCATTTTATGGATAAGATAATGATTATTACACTGAGGCCCATTTTCAGCACAAACTTGGCCGCTAACAAATTATTGTCATTTCACTAGGTAAAATAAAGTTAAATAGTCAGTATAACTTTCACTAGTATGAGAAAAATATACAAAAGACACACAATGTTCTCCACAAAGCCACTTATCGCGAAAGTTTTAGTGCTTATCCTTCGTCTAAACTGTATGTTGTGAAAAATGATTATATAGATATACGTAGTAAGAAATGTATGTTTCTGAGAGGGCCATAAGAAGCGATAAGTCCAGTCAAATCATGTATTAAAACTTGTTTTTCTAATGCAATTATTACTTTGAGTACATGCAATATTAAAATTTGGTATCCTATTTAAACCATAAAACATGGAACTTACGAGACGTGACACCCGGACTCAGTCTGGATGATCGAATCTTCTTTGATTGTTCTTTTGTTCTCCTCTTTATATACGTTATACACATGTTTACATGAATTTAGGAGACCGTCCTGGATCTGCTTTTTTGAGTGATGACTTTTTGCCTTTTGAGTAATTGTACGGGACAAAGTCACTGTAATAGAAGCAATAATTACAAATAATGAATTTGTCATAGTATATTTAACAAAAGTGAAGTGTGTGAGAGGAGATCACTATTTATTTAAATAAACAGTGTTATATTGATAAATCGGTACCTTAGCGTTAATGGATAATAAATGAAATAAAGTTAATAAATATCACGATTCACACGAAAACAATTATTGTTCAGACAGTATGAATAGTGTTTCAACAACTACAAGATCTGCCGTATCTAGCCAAACTGTATAGTCCTGGTATTACATGAAAGACTTCGATAACTTTGGGTATAGCAGATGTAATGATGTTTACATATTCTTCTATACTTTAATTCACAAGTTACCATAGTAACGTTACTTAGAAGAAAAAAGGGCTGGAATAGTGTATAGGAAAAAACGATAGTTGAAGTTCGTCAAATAAACTAAACGTGCTTCGGTATTTATATGGTGGCATAAATATCGACAAAATTTAGTATGGTTATTTCAGGGTCACGTAAAATATATTTATCAAATTTCTCTTCTTGATTCAGAAATACAAGAATTGAGGGCCCAAAAGAAAAATGATAAGTGAAAACGACTCTACAGGGTACCCACTACTGAAAAGGCGAGCATGTTCGGTGCGACTGGGATTCGAACCCGCGACACTCAGATTACAAACATCAACTGCTACATATTTTTTTCCAAACCGCTTGCGTCCTATTTAATTAAGAAAAATACATAGTAGTTTATAGCTTTAAAATGTTTGTTCGATACAGAATCAGTTTTCATAACGTATTAAGTGTTAAGTTTTCCTTGGTTTGTTTTGAATTTTGCGCGAAACTAAACGTGGTCTCTCTGCGCTAACTTTTTGAGTAGTTGTAGACTAGCGGGAAAGCACCTAATCAACACCAACAAACGTTAACAATTCGGTTGCTCTTTTATCGACGAATAGAGACATTGACCGTCATATTTTAGTCCTTCTCTTCGGCTAAATGGGTGAGCGTGTTTGGTGTGACGAAGGTTCAAATCAGCGTCTCGCAGATTTGGAGTAGAGCGCCCTGACAACCACTTGAGCTAAGAGTCAGGATTTAATTCAGAATGCATACCTTTTGGGTATCACAACCTCTGGAGGAATTGACTTTTCTTGCAGATCGCTCCGGATGTTACTGATTGCCCTAGACTCCCCTACAATAAAATGAAAAAATGCTGATTTATACAAAATTAAATAGCATCTAAACTAACTTTGACATCTCGTAAGGAATCTGCTATATTAAATAATTAAATTCAAAATACAATAACAACAATATCTACACTAGGTAGATTATGACTTTTAATAATTACATCGTATCAACCATTGGTATGACATCATCATCAGTTCAAAACTGTTATTATTTAATGTAAAATTAACAGTTACCTTACTTTCTGCAGGATCATTTCATATTTACCTCGATAACTTTGTTTTTTCCCTATAATGAATTAAACTGAAAATAATAAACTGAACACATCATATTTAATTAGATTTATACACATGAAATATATTAATAAAATTAATGTTTGGTGAAGAGTCCTCTGACGTGTTTTGTTTCAAGAGCATATAAGAACAAATTGAAGGGTAACAAATATTTTTATTTCTTGGTATTCACGTTCATTGTCATGCTGCGTTGTATCCTACAGATTGCATAATTATTCTCGTGATTCATGGCATGTGCACGTTTGACTAATGTCACGGCAATATAAATTGCAATGTTAAGTGTCGCTTGTGTGACAACATCTGCAGGAACTGACTTCTCTTTGAGGTCGCAGAAGGTGTTATTGATTTCCCTAGGAAGAGATGTGGTATCCTGATAAAAGCAAGATTTTATGTTTTCTTTTACATCATGGTTGATTTTGTCTGATAGTAAACTTTAAGAGACAAGATTATAAAGCTGTGTTCATTAATAACTTGACTTCTAAGAAGCTTCTAACTTATATCTTTACGAATTATTCCATGTTATACACACGGATATGTTTAAATACATGTAAATAGGACATGAAGTGAAAGATTGCTTTTACTTTTGGTGACAGAACCTTAAATTCACAAACTCACTATTACATTTTATTATAACATTGTATCCACAAAGAAGACTTAGAAACTGAATTGAAATACATAGAAAATCTAGTGCTCTCTAGAGATTTAGCCCAAACATTATAAATAGGGCTTTTAATAAAGGTCGAAACCTTACAATATATTATATTAATCCCTAGCCTCTCTACCGACATACCATTTTATGCCAGAAATTTCTAACGAAATTTTTAGCCTCTTTAATAAGTTGAGCACTGACATTAAACCTTGAAATAATATAAACATCGTATGACCTAACCCTAAATGCCCAACAAGAGGTCTCAGTCGAGTTGCACGGTCGTCATTGCGAATAACTTCAAACATTCGCTTTGGCATGGTCGATATAAGCGTTTGCAGAAGGCTGGCTCGAATGTTATTCCAAGTGGTGAAGATGGCTTCACGAAGATCATGCACTCTTTGGAATTGACGACCATCATTTCTATAAACTTCCCTTGCCATCTACCCCCAAACATTTTAAATGGGGTTTAGTTCTGGCGAACACGCTGGATGGTCCAAAAGAATCACGTTATTCACTATGAAAAAGTCCTTTGTCCTGCGGGCATTGTGGATTGCAGCGTTGTCCTTCTATCCAGTCTATTCCACACAAGCGAGGGCCTTCAGTTAATAAGGATGCTCTCTCTAATATGCCAATGTAGCCAGCTGCTGTTTGACGCCCTGTATAACCTGAAGCTCCATTGTTCCATGGAAGGAAAAAGCACCCCAGATCATGATGGAATCTCCTTCACTATGTCGTGTAGAAAATGTCTCTGGTGGGATATCCTTATCGTGTCAGTAACGTTGGAACCCATCTGGGCCATCAAGGTTAATTTTTTCTCATTAGAAAACAAAACCTTCGTCCACTTTTCTACGTCCCATGTTTGGTGTTTCTCAGCAAAATTTAACCGAGGTGTTTCGTGGTGTGGAAGGAGGCGTGGCCTTTGAAGACGTTTACGGTTTTTAAAGCCTTTCTCTCATAGATGTCGTCTTATTGTTCTTGAGCTGCATTCTGCGTCCGTAAGAGCCTTAATATGGTTCGAGGATCGGCTGATGTTTTGCCGTACAACCCGTCGAATCCTCCTGCTCAACGCCAACGAAAGTTTCTTGGGTCGACCACTTGAAATTCTCGTTCCGTATCCCTCAGCGTCTTTTAAGAAATTTGCAACAGCAGTTTTACTACGCCCAATCTCACCAGTGATGGCACGTTGAGAGAGACCTTGCTTTTGCAGTTCGACAATCCTGCCATGTTCAAACTCTGTCAACTTTTTTAGCCTTTGCCATGTTTTTACCCAATATAACACAGGAGATGTCAGTGTTAGACGCTGAGAATGCTAATGCTTGAACACAAGTGACTGAATTTCGTTACGTGTTTACCGTTTAACGCTTCGTTTCAGTATGGTCTTAAACTTTTGACCAGCTAGTATTTAGGCTAATTTCATTGTGTTCACATTTTCCCTATAAAATGCTAATTTTTTTTTATTTTCCCTTTTCTTATATTCATCTTTCGAAGCTCTACTCAAATAAGTGGTTGAGTATAACAACGCAAAATGCATATTTTTTTCTTTATGTTCATTGGCCTTAAGATTTTGGCCAACAGTGTGTATCTGTGAACCATTGGAAATAACAAAGAGTAAACATATTTAATGAATTATGAAACAGAGATGCATTTCTTTGGAAAAATACGTCAAGACTTCTCATAATGTTTGTTTTATCTGAGATACATTTATTAAAGAAACATATCTGCTAGATGGCAACGAGATGCTGAACAAAATTTTCCTTCGTATTCAATATTTTTGGCCTGCAATAAATATTATTTGCTTTCTACGTTTTGATCCTCTATAAGTGGCACTGGTTTGGTAATAACCTGGTTAGGTGTACAGACTATAAGATGTCTGTTAGTTTTCAAATGCTTAGAATTTTCTGATGTTTCTGTATAACTATGGCTTAAAATATTAGGCTCATTTAGTCTTTCTTTACTCTGACAAGGAAAGGGTTCAAAATAGATATTTACTATTTCTACATGATCAGCCGCTTTTATCCGATGAATATTCCGAGTATATATTGGGTTTTCAATTAAATTAAACGCAACTTTTATCATCTTCTTAATTAACTGTTGGAAACTGTTGTTAACTTATTATAATGTTGCTTTACCTCTAAAACTATTACACCAGTTATTTATATGTTTTAGACGTAATGAGGTTTTATATAACAGCCAGACAGGAAATGTTGCTGTAACGATTGTTCTCCATTAAATCATTTGAAACTACTATTTGATTTATTTCATCGTGGTGGATATGATACTGGAAGTTGTACACGACCTGTACGAAGTATATAATTATCATCATCATCACGGCATGTAGATTAATTAATTAAAAGGTTGAAACAAAACTCAGGTTCAGTTAACTTTCGTAAAGATAAACCAACTGCTTCGTTTTTGGCTAAAACAACTGACTTTGTTTAATGCTTGAAAAGAAGCAAGAGGTCTAGTTCTTGAAAAGTAGAAGTTGAGGCGTTGAAAGAAATGTATTAACATGAAATATTTTCTTTAAAGATTTCTTTTCTGCGATTTTGAATTGAAATTGCTTGAGAAACATTTATTATGGATGTTTTGTCGAAGAGAAGTAAGTGAAGTTGGGATTGGTTTTAATTCCATACTTTGGATACTTGTTTTGAAGTTTTGTAATTGACGTAAATTTGATAAAAGGGACTAAGAGGCGGTCTACAGACAAAATAAATAACGTAGAATTTTTTTCACTGAAATATTAAAAGATTTTGCCTGTACTTTTAATACTAGACAATTGAAAAATAGAAATATTTTACCTTTATCTTTGAAGCTTTTATGGACATAATTCAAATTTTTAGGCTTGTTGCTAGCCATTGGTTTGTGTGATCCTAGTGAAACAAATATATATAAATTTCAACGAAACTTTGTTTGTCTAAAGTTAAGCCAAATCTACACTTTTTTTCATAACAATGTTAAAATTGCAGTATTTGAAAAAACGTTGTTTGACGTATAATATTTCCTGTAATACACTTATCAATTTTTTTTAATCTTTTGTTTGAATTTATGGCATAAAATACGTAAATTTATTTTGAAACTTGATGCAACGAACAGCTGAATACAAAAGAAACAATGAGGCTGATAAAAAACATCGTGATAAAACAATATAATAACATGAACAGTCCTAATTTCTATAACAACTGAAGAGAGAACAAGTGTAGAAGTGTTCAAGGTAGTGTTCTCACAACACGAAATACTGGCGATGGTTGTGAGAATAATAAAAGTGCAACAACTTTTCTTAACACATAGCTGTTACAACATCAGAATTATTGTCTCCAAAACACAAACTGTCCATCTATTCGAAGTTTCATCGTATCTCGATGAAAAAGAAATTTAAATTCGTTGCTAGCTTTTCGTTATCGTGGAAAATGTACTAGCAAAAACACTTTACATCGTTTCAGTAAAAGTTTTAAGTTAAGACAATTCCAAAGAGAAAAATTCAACTACAAAAGAACAGATTGACAAGAAAGTAAAATATAGTGCGGAAATTGTAATTAAACTGTCAAGAAACAATCAAAATTAATAAAATAAACAAACAAATCATAAGGCCCGATACTTTCTGCAATCAGAACGCACAGCTATAAAACGATCAAATTGCTTATACTTATTCTCAGATTAGTAACATTTAATGAATTTACTGTCCTCGACTCACTTTCTTATATTAAATAATTAAAGATCTACATCCTCATAATGGATGTTTAGTTGGTAGTTTTGACGTAAGTTATTTATTCACAAACAATCCTTTGGATTCGACCATTGACATTTGTTTGGAAAAATTCTTTCCAGAGAAGTCGCTTGTTTATGGCTTATCTAAATAACAACTTAGAGCTATAATAATTCATTATTTAGATAACAACCATTCTTTTATTTAATGGAAACATTTAAAGCGTTTGTCGAGATTATCGGAAGATTACGATGATAAGGTTATTTTGCATTAATTCATTATCTTAGTTGTTTTACGCCTTTTAAATGTAATCGAAATCAGTAATTGCTTATAAAACCTAAGGTATATTTTTACCAGCTAATTACCTCTAGAGAATTTAGTAAAATATAAATCAATTTGTTTTGCATTGTTTTGTTTATATTAATAGTTCTTGATTAGTGTGTTTCTTTTGTTTTCTTCAACTTAATTAATATGGATAATTGCTTCTTCTAACACTTTTGCAGTTATATTCTTAAACTTCACTCTCGATTCGAATTATTGTGTTCCTTTCTTTTGAATATCCGTTAAGTTGCTATGATATAGTAACGCTTAAGAAGTATTAGTTATTGCATGTGAGGTGGTTCTTCAATTAGATGCATTTGTGTATGTATTTATTTACCAGTGACTTAGTTTTTGTAAGAATTTTAAAATAACCTATATATATATATTATTATTTTTTTGGTATAATTCTTTCATTGAAATGTAAATCTTCTATTATATGTTTAAAATATTTTAATACTTTTTTTCAGTCACCTGGTGACGTTCTTGGTAACCGCTATATTTCAAGCCAGAAATAAGCCTAATAGTTAACGAGAAACACTAAGGAACATTTTGAAATGAAACAATATATGAAAACAGAATGTAACGTAGATAGAGCAACAAGAAATACAAATTGTCGTGGTTTGTATATATACAGATTCTTCTACCAAAGGTAAAGTTGAAATGAGAACCCATGACGGAGAAGCCTAATGTTTCACTAGATTGGCCATATCTACTTCTGTAGGCAGGGGCGTACACCTGATGTGGGGGATGATTTGTGCAACCACTAATGTGGACTGTTCAATTTTCAAATTGGTAATCTCTGATTACGTGGACCTGGAAGCTGTAAACATGCAGTCACAGAGTAATCTTGTGGCCGCGATACTTGCATGTATACTTAGGTCTACTGACTGATACTTACGAACTATTGCTTGGATCGAAAAGCTTAGAAGCACGCCTATATTAAAGATGTACATTTCAGCTACTGAAAAAGCCTACATCTAGGTCTAATTATGTAATTCGATTGATAAGAACACGAGAATTTGTAGGCCTGTGATGTAATAAAACAATTCAAGAGACCAAACTGTAGGGGGGATGATTGTATGCACCATACCCCCCACCTAAAATGAAGGAGGGGATGTATACCCCATCCCCCCAGGATCTACGCCCCTGCATATAACTCTCATCATGTCGATAATTAGTCACTAATTAATTAAATTATCCTTAAACGATTTATAATAATAATAATTAAATCACCCTATAAATGACGCTTAGTTAATCCTGAAAAGGACAGTGATTGTTAGTTCATTAATTAATGAATTAGTAGTTAAATCCTTCCGCCACAAAGTAAAGAACGTGTTTCTAGGCAATCATGACTAATGTCAAACATATTTGAACAAAATATAATTACTAATTCAGTTGTTAATGTAATAATTCCTTTAAAATTAATAATAATAAAAAGACACCTAATTCATTAATTAACTAGTTCGTCCTAAAATGAAAGCTTAACATTAATTCATTAATGATTAATTAAATAAATATAGTATGTAAACCATCATAAAAAGGATGCTTAACGCCAATTTATCAGTTAATTAAATCTCTTTCTTGAAAAGGCGTTATCTTGCTTAAAACTTACTCTTTAAATTATCAACCAAGTGTTTAAAGGTTTTTAATGATATAATAAATTGTTCAAAACACTATTTAACGTAACCTGTTTGAATTAGATTATAATTCACAGAGAAAATCATGTCTTGAATGAACAAATATATTTTGCGGTAATACATAGTATGTCCAAAGACCAAGTAAATAGTTTTGACAAGAACTGAGTATTTGCAACTAAAAACATTGTTCACTATAATAATTTTCAATTGCACAACTTTTATTGTCATTTTGGTTTGACAATCAGTGCCCTAACACGTGTACCATCACATACTCTGAGCTTGTAACGTTATTACATGTATTTCTCTTTAAAATAACAAAAATATCCCTTTTGCGTTTCTTTTTTTGAAGAGTATATTTATTAAAGTATCAGAAATTTTAGACTGTCTAAAGTTTAAGCACTAATATCAAATCGCATGCATACAATCTGGAAATAAGTTTAAGAATTACAAAGGTCAGACACAAACAGTGTGGACACTGATGTCAAGACAAGATTGTTTGGAGGGTCATCCACACAGTGTAGGACTGTAAGATATTTCAACTTAATCAGTCGCTGACCTTTTCTCATTAGTTACATTGAAAAGAACATTATCGGTTCCTTTCTACAGGCTAGGTGGTTAATGTACTAGACTCGTAATTCGAGGGTCGCGGGTTCGAATCCCCATCCTACCAAACATGCTTACCCTTGCAGCCATGGGGGCGTTATAATGTTAGGTTGTTGGTATTTGTTGGTAAAAGAGTAGCTCAAGAGTTGGCTGTGGGTGGTGATGATTAGCTGCCTTCCCTCTAGCCTTACACTGTTAAATTGGGAACGGCTATCACAGATAGTCCGTGAGTAGCTTCGTGCGAAATTCAAAACAAACAATCCTTTCTACATATCTCAAAACTTTATGTACATTACCGCTATTATAATTATTCAATCATTTCACTTTATAGATAAATTATAAAACAGTATTCTGTGATTATACATAAAGCTCATGTTTGCCTTAGTACCTCAAAAGAAAACACTGACGATCGTGATTAAGCAAAATATTCAAATTTAGAAAAATTCTAGGATTAGAATGATCAAGTCTATTTTGCAATAAGTGGCTAGCTAATCCAAGGATCAAGTTTTTGATCAGTATTTTGCACATGCATACAAAACACCAGTTACTATATTCATTATATAAACTTATAAAGAAATTCTCAATGACATCCACTTTTACATATCGCTAATTACACTCATTTATACTGTTATTATAATATACAAAATATTTCGTAATGAACTCTACAAATGAACATTATACTTTAATTATTGTAAGTTAAATGTTTCTTACAAAACATTTCAATGATTAATTTATTTCTCAGCATAAATTATTAAATATTATGTCAGAAAAACTATAGCGTTTCACTTAGATTAAAATGAATGTGTGATATTTACAGTATATTTAAGGAAACTTTTATTAAAATAAAAGTTAATAATAACACATTGTCGCTATTTACATATTTACAATATATGTAATGTTCATGGGAAACTTTTATTAAAATAAAAGTTAATAATAACACATTGTCGCTATTTACATATTTACAATGTATGTAATGTTCATGGGAAACTTTTATTAAAATAAAAGTCAATTATAATACATTGCAACTATCTATGTATTAACAATATATTTAAAATAGATGATTCACTTTACAAAACTGTAAAAATATGGTGACACATATCAATTAAACACAATCTTTGTAAATAATTAAACTGTGCATTTCTGAAATACGATTATTAATGACGAAACACTGTTGCTATCTATGTAAGTTCATTACATAGTCATATAAATACCAATGTGTATTCTCGATATCTGATAGGGTAATGAACAATTATAGCCTACTGTACCTCACGCACAGCAAATGGTCATACTGAATCAGTCGACTTGGAACAAAATGAAAGATTGATTCCACTTAAATATGTAAGATTCGTTATTATGTTAAGTATCTTATGTTTAGAAACATTGTTGCTATATATTAGATGAAGATTTCAAATCATTGACAATGGCTACTTCTGACAGCAGCAATAAGTTTATCTTACAATACTTTTAATTCAAAGACAGAACAAATGTTTTCAACTAGGCTTTATTACACGCACACACAGAATATACTAACTGTCTAAAATATCTTGGGAACACCAATTATCACGTTAATTATACAAAAAAAAAACACATTCTTCCGCCTCTATGTTATTTGTTTAGTAATTCAGTGTTGTTACAACTAAAAAATATTAAGTGAATGACTTACCCATTATTTATATATTTTCTATTAAAAGACTACGAATCATTGAAACTAATGTATGGACCCATACAATTATGAACTTATTTCAAAGATGCACACATGGTTACTTATAAGCAACAATGTGAATTTCATCGTCTTAATAACGTTATCCGTCGTTAGAAAGAATAGTTTTCACTATTTTAGAGGATCGTCACATATTATTTTTAGCGATTAGTTTACTAGTAATTAAAATTGGAAACTCACCATTTTTTTAGATTATTCACTTAAAATCATACCATACAAACAAAACATATTCTATTTACCTTAAATGATATAAATAAGTCCAAATTCCTTGATATCTAAATATTTTAAATATCAAACAAGAATACAGTATTAAAGTTCTCTGAGTTACTGTTTATCGAGAGAACAACTAACTTTTAGCGAATATAAACAGTTTCGTAGATCAATAAAACACTTTTGTGTTTTTATAATCACATAAAATGAATTATACATCTTGATCTATTCACAATACTATACTATTTTACATTTTGCTTAATTTTTCAAAACTATGTCTAGTGCTATATTTTTGTAATTTCAATGTAATTTTTCGCACCCATATTTACTTTAAGGTTCACTGTTTGATCAGGGTGGTTCACCCTAAAGAACATTGAAATAATTTTGTGAACCGGTCGATTGACAGACTTCCCAACCATTTTCGGTCCAGCATGGCCAGATGGTTAAGACACTCGACTCGCAATCTGAGGGTTGCAAGTTAGAATTCCCGTTACACCAAACATGCTCGCCTTTTCAACCATGGGGGTATTACAATGTGACAGTCAATCCCACTATTTGTTGGTAAAAGAGTATCCCAAGAGTTGGTGGTTGGTAGTGATGACTAAACTGCCTTCTCTCTAGTCTTACATTGATAAATTAGGGACGAGTGACGCAGATAGCCCTCGTGAAGCTTTGCACGAAGTTCTAAAACCAAACCAAAACCTAACCATTTTGTACTCACGCATTTTAAAGTCTAACGTTAAATTTAATATAGAAATTTATACAGCGATGATCTATCTATGTATAGCTTCATCATCCGTATATTATTATTTGCATTATTTTTCATACTCTTATCCTTACTTCATTTTATGTCCACATCGAAAGATCTAAGTGATACTTATCGGCTTTACAAAGGACTTTGTGTATGTATATCTTTCGCACCTTTTTCAGTTTCTTTCTGTGTTTTTGAAGTTTCAGGTATTGATCCCAACAGTATTCATTACTGTTTGTACTAAAAAAAAAAAGGTTTTCGTCATACCACCTCGGGAAAAGGTTATTCTCACACTTCAAAAAAAATTCATAGCGACTCTTCAATTGGTTATTGCGGAACTACTGCTGTCATCTATCAAGAGATGCGAAAGTCAGATTGTCGGATAGTACACAAATTTATATTGTAACATAGCCTCTTATTGGCACAGAGGGATGTGAGGTTCTCAATGTCAATATGTATTATCCACGTTATTGTAATTTTGTGATTTAGTAATTTAGTTTTGAAGTTCTATAAATTGAATATAAAAACATTGTATATATTCATAGTTCTCAAATGATGTAAATGAAACAAAAGAGCATTATATATCTTGATTGTCTTGAACTGACATATCTGGTGTAAAACATTCTATATCTTTATAGTCTTAAACTGATATAAATGGAGTGAAAGAACACTCTATATCTTGATCGTCTTCATCTGATATAAATTTAATATAAGAACATTGTATCTGGATATTCTTGAACTCATAAAAAATTTAGAATAAGAACATTGTACATCGTTACAATTTTGAAATGATAGCAAGATAGTAAAGGAACATTATATATCTATATAGTCTTGAACTGATAGAAATGGAGTATAAGAATATTGTATATAATTTAAATGTCGAACTAATATAAATGTACTATAAGAACATTTTATATCTTCAAAGAATTGAACTGATGTAAATGAAGCATAAGATCATTGTATATCTTGAAAAATCTCTAGTCATAAATGTAGTATAAAAACATTGTATATCTTGATCGTCTTGAACTGATATATATATAGCACAAAACATTGTATAACTTAATCGTCTACAACTCATACAAATGTGAACAAGAACATTGAGTACCTGAAATAAATGTGATATAAAAACATTTCTTGATTGTCTTGAACTGATATCAATGTAGTATAAAAACATTTTATATCTTGATAGTTTTGAAGTTATATAAATTCAATATAAAAATATTGTATATATTTATAGTTCTCAAATGATGCAAATGAAACAAAAGAGCATTATATATCTTGATTGTCTTGAAATGACATATTTGGTGTAAAACATTCTATATCTTTATAGTCTTAAACTGATATAAATTTAGTATAAGAACACTGTATCTTGATATTCTTGAACTAATAAAAATTTAGAATATGAACATTGTACACTGTCACAATTTTGAAATGATATCAAGAAAGTAAAGAAATATTATATATCTTTATACTCTTGAACTGATATAAATGTAGTATAAGAACATTGTATGTCTTAAAACTCTTGAACTGATATAAATATAGTATAAGAATATTGTATATCAACTCACTCTTGAACTAATATCAATGTACTATAAGAACATTTTATATCTTCAAAGAATTGAACTAAAGTAAATGAAATATAAAAGCATTGTATATCTAAAAACTCTCAACTCATAAATGTAGTAAAAACATTATATATCTTAATCGTCTTGAACTGATACAAATGTAGTATTAAACATTGTATTTCTTGATTGTCTTGAACTGATATATTTGTTGTAATAAAACATTGTATATCTTGTTGGTCTTGAACTAATATAAATGTAGTAACAATGATATAAGAACAATGTACATCTTCAAAGTTCTCAATTCATAAAAATAAAAAAAAAACCTTGTATATCTTGATTGTCTTGAAATGATAGAAATATGGTATCAGAACATTTTATATCTTTTGTATATATTCATAGTTCTCAATTGATGTAAATGAAAAGAAAAGACCATTATATATGTTGATTGTCTTGAACTGATATAAATATAGTATAAGAATATTGTATATCATCTCACTCTTGAACTAATATCTATGTAGTATAAAAACATTGTATATCTTGATCGCCTTGAACTGATACAAATTTACTGTAAAAACATTGTATAACTTAATCGTCTTCAACTCATACAAATGTGGAATAAGTACATTCAGAATCTGATAAAAATGTAACATAAAAACATTGTATTTCTTGATTGTCTTGAACTGATATATATGTGGTATAAAAACATTGTATATCTGGATCGTCTTGAAGTTATATAAATACAATAACAATGATATTAGAACATTGTACATCTTCAAAGTTCTCAATTCATGTAAATCAAACAAAAAAAGCATTGCATATCTTGATCGTCTTGAAGTGATATAAATATAGTACAGGTACATTGGGTAACTAATATAAATATACTGTAAGAACATTATATATATTCACAGCCTTGAAATAATATAATCTTAATATAAATAAATTGTACATATTCTAGTTTTCAACTGATACAATGTTGTATAACAACATGTTCACCATGATGGTCTTCAACTGATATAAATATAGCATAAAAACATCATATAACTTAATCGTCTTCAACTGATACAAAGGTAGCATAAAACATTGTGTATGAGATATAAATGTGGAATAAAAACATGGTATATCTTGATTGTCTTGAACTGATATATATGTAGTATAAAAACATTGTATTTCTTGATTGTCTAGAACTGATATAAATGTAGTGTAAAAACATTCTATATCTACATCGTCTTGAACTGATATAAAATGTGGTATAAAAAAGATTTTACATATTGATAGTTTTAAAGTTGTATAAATTCGATATAAACACATTGTATATATTCATAGTTCTGAAATGATGTAAATGAAACAAAAGAGCATTATATATCTTGATTGTCTTGAAATGACATATCTGGTGTAAAACATTCTATATCTTTATAGTCTTAAACTGATATAAATGAGAGTGAAATAACACTGTATATCTTGATCGTCTTCGACTGATATAAATTTGGTATAACAACACTGTATCGTCACAATTTTGAAATGATATGAAGATAGTAAAGAAACATTATATATCTTTATAGTCTTGAACTGATATAAATAAAGTATAAGAACATTGTATGTCTTGATAGTCTTGAACTGATATAAATGGAGTATAAAAACATTATATAAGTTAATGGTCTTCAACTGAAAAAAATGTAGTATAAAAACATCGTGTATCTGATATAAATGTGGTATAAAAACATGGTATATCTTGATTGTCTTGAACTGATACAAATTTACTGTAAAAACATTGTATAACTTAATCGTCTTCAACTCATACAAATGTGGAATAAGTACATTCAGAATCTGATAAAAATGTGATATAAAAACATTGTATTTCTTGATTGTCTTGAACTGATATATATGTGGTATAAAAACATTGTATATCTGGATCCTCTTGAAGTGATATAAATATAGTAAAAATGATATAAGAAAATTGGACATCATCAACGTTCTCAATTCATGTAAATCAAACAAAAGAGCACTGCATATCTTGACTGTCTTGAAATGATAAAAATGTAGAACAGGTACATTGGGTAACTGTATAAATAAAGTGTAAGAATATTATATATCTTCACAGCCTTGAACTAATATAAAATTAGTATAGGTAAATTCTACATATTCTAGTTCTGAACTGATACAATGTAGTATAACAACATGTTCACCATGATAGTCTTCAACTGATATAAATTTAGTTTTAAAACATTAAATATCTTCATCGTCTTGAACTGATAAAAAATATAGCATAAAAACATCATATAACTAAATCGTCTTCAACTGATACAAACGTAGCATAAAAACATTGTGTATCTGATATAAATGTGGTATAAAAACATGGTATATCTTGATTGTCTTGAACTGATATATATGTAGTATAAAACAAGGTATATCTTTATTGTCTTGAACTGATATATATGTAGTATAAAAACATTGTATTTCTTGATTGTCTTGAACTGATATAAATGTGGTATAAAAACATGGTATATCTTGACTGTCTTGCACTGATATAAATGTAGTATAAAAACGTTGTATATCTAGATCGTCTTGAACTGATATAGAATGTAATATAAAAAGATTTTATATATTGATAGTTTTAAAGTTGTATAAATTCTATATAAAAACATTGTATATATTCATAGTTCTCAAATGATGTAAATGAAACAAAAGAGCAGTACATATCTTGATTGTCTTGAAATGACATATCTGGTGTAAAACATGCTATATCTTTTTCGTCTTAAACTGATATAAATGAGAGTGAAATAACACTGTATATCTTCATCGTCTTCAACTGATATAAATTTAGTATAAGAACACTGTATCTTGATATTCTTGAATTCACAAAAATTTACAATAAGAACATTGTACATCGTCAAAATTTTGAAATGATATCAAGATAGTAGAAGAACATTATACATCTTTATAGTCTTGAACTGATATAAATAGAGTATAAAACATTGTATATCTTCATCGTCTTGAACTGACATAAATAGAGTATAAGAACATTGTATATCTTCATCGTCTTGAACTGATAAAAATATAGCATAAAAACATTATATAACTTAATGGTCTTCAACTGATAAAAATGTAGAATAAAAACATTGTGTATCTGATATAAATGTGATTTAAAAACATTGTATATCTAGATCGTCTTGAACTGATATAAAATGTGGTACAAGAACATTTTATATCTTGAAAGTTTTAAAGTTGTATAAATTCTATATAAAAACATTGTATATATTCATAGTTCTCAATTGGTGTAAATGAAACAAAAGAGAATTGTATATCTTGATTGTCTTGAAATGAACTATCTGGTGTAAAACATGCTATATCTTTATAGTCTTAAACTGATATAAATGAGAGTGAAATAAACTGTATATCTTGATCGTGTTCAACTGATATAAATTTAGTATAAGAACACTGTATCTTGATATTCTTGAACTCACAAAAAATTTACAATAAGAACATTGTACATCGTCACAATTTTGAAATGATATCAAGATAGTAGAGGAACATTATATATCTTAATAGTCTTGAAGTGATATAAATGGAGTATATGAACATTGTATGTCTTGATAGTCTTGAACTGATATAAATATAGTATAAGAATATTGTTTATCAACTAACTCTTGAACTAATATAAATGTACTATAAGAATATTTGATATCTTCAAAGAATTGAACTAAAGTAAATGAAATATAAAAGCATTGTATATCTAAAAACTCTCAACTCATAAATGTAGTAAAAAACATTATATATCTTAATCGTCTTGAACTGATACAAATGTAGTATTAAACATTGTATTTCTTGATTGTCTTGAACTGATATATTTGTTGTAATAAAACATTGTATATCTTGTTGGTCTTGAACTAATATAAATGTAGTAACAATGATATAAGAACAATGTACATCTTCAAAGTTCTCAATTCATAAAAAAAAAAAAAAAAACCTTGTATATCTTGATTGTCTTGAAATGATAGAAATATGGTATCAGAACATTTTATATCTTTTGTATATATTCATAGTTCTCAATTGATGTAAATGAAAAGAAAAGACCATTATATATGTTGATTGTCTTGAACTGATATAAATATAGTATAAGAATATTGTATATCATCTCACTCTTGAACTAATATCTATGTAGTATAAAACATTGTATATCTTGATCGCCTTGAACTGATACAAATTTACTGTAAAACATTGTATAACTTAATCGTCTTCAACTCATACAAATGTGGAATAAGTACATTCAGAATCTGATAAAATGTAACATAAAAACATTGTATTTCTTGATTGTCTTGAACTGATATATATGTGGTATAAAAACATTGTATATCTGGATCGTCTTGAAGTGATATAAATACAATAACAATGATATTAGAACATTGTACATCTTCAAAGTTCTCAATTCATGTAAATCAAACAAAAAAGCATTGCATATCTTGATCGTCTTGAAGTGATATAAATATAGTACAGGTACATTGGGTAACTAATATAAATATACTGTAAGAACATTATATATATTCACAGCCTTGAAATAATATAATCTTAATATAAATAAATTGTACATATTCTAGTTTTCAACTGATACAATGTTGTATAACAACATGTTCACCATGATGGTCTTCAACTGATATAAATATAGCATAAAAACATCATATAACTTAATCGTCTTCAACTGATACAAAGGTAGCATAAAAACATTGTGTATGAGATATAAATGTGGAATAAAAACATGGTATATCTTGATTGTCTTGAACTGATATATATGTAGTATAAAAACATTGTATTTCTTGATTGTCTAGAACTGATATAAATGTAGTGTAAAAACATTCTATATCTACATCGTCTTGAACTGATATAAAATGTGGTATAAAAAGATTTTACATATTGATAGTTTTAAAGTTGTATAAATTCGATATAAACACATTGTATATATTCATAGTTCTGAAATGATGTAAATGAAACAAAAGAGCATTATATATCTTGATTGTCTTGAAATGACATATCTGGTGTAAAACATTCTATATCTTTATAGTCTTAAACTGATATAAATGAGAGTGAAATAACACTGTATATCTTGATCGTCTTCGACTGATATAAATTTGGTATAACAACACTGTATCGTCACAATTTTGAAATGATATGAAGATAGTAAAGAAACATTATATATCTTTATAGTCTTGAACTGATATAAATAAAGTATAAGAACATTGTATGTCTTGATAGTCTTGAACTGATATAAATGGAGTATAAAAACATTATATAAGTTAATGGTCTTCAACTGAAAAAAATGTAGTATAAAAACATCGTGTATCTGATATAAATGTGGTATAAAAACATGGTATATCTTGATTGTCTTGAACTGATACAAATTTACTGTAAAAACATTGTATAACTTAATCGTCTTCAACTCATACAAATGTGGAATAAGTACATTCAGAATCTGATAAAAATGTGATATAAAAACATTGTATTTCTTGATTGTCTTGAACTGATATATATGTGGTATAAAAACATTGTATATCTGGATCCTCTTGAAGTGATATAAATATAGTAAAAATGATATAAGAAAATTGGACATCATCAACGTTCTCAATTCATGTAAATCAAACAAAAGAGCACTGCATATCTTGACTGTCTTGAAATGATAAAAATGTAGAACAGGTACATTGGGTAACTGTATAAATAAAGTGTAAGAATATTATATATCTTCACAGCCTTGAACTAATATAAAATTAGTATAGGTAAATTCTACATATTCTAGTTCTGAACTGATACAATGTAGTATAACAACATGTTCACCATGATAGTCTTCAACTGATATAAATTTAGTTTTAAAACATTAAATATCTTCATCGTCTTGAACTGATAAAAAATATAGCATAAAAACATCATATAACTAAATCGTCTTCAACTGATACAAACGTAGCATAAAAACATTGTGTATCTGATATAAATGTGGTATAAAAACATGGTATATCTTGATTGTCTTGAACTGATATATATGTAGTATAAAACAAGGTATATCTTTATTGTCTTGAACTGATATATATGTAGTATAAAAACATTGTATTTCTTGATTGTCTTGAACTGATATAAATGTGGTATAAAAACATGGTATATCTTGACTGTCTTGCACTGATATAAATGTAGTATAAAAACGTTGTATATCTAGATCGTCTTGAACTGATATAGAATGTAATATAAAAAGATTTTATATATTGATAGTTTTAAAGTTGTATAAATTCTATATAAAAACATTGTATATATTCATAGTTCTCAAATGATGTAAATGAAACAAAAGAGCAGTACATATCTTGATTGTCTTGAAATGACATATCTGGTGTAAAACATGCTATATCTTTTTCGTCTTAAACTGATATAAATGAGAGTGAAATAACACTGTATATCTTCATCGTCTTCAACTGATATAAATTTAGTATAAGAACACTGTATCTTGATATTCTTGAATTCACAAAAATTTACAATAAGAACATTGTACATCGTCAAAATTTTGAAATGATATCAAGATAGTAGAAGAACATTATACATCTTTATAGTCTTGAACTGATATAAATAGAGTATAAAACATTGTATATCTTCATCGTCTTGAACTGACATAAATAGAGTATAAGAACATTGTATATCTTCATCGTCTTGAACTGATAAAAATATAGCATAAAAAACATTATATAACTTAATGGTCTTCAACTGATAAAAATGTAGAATAAAAAACATTGTGTATCTGATATAAATGTGATTTAAAAACATTGTATATCTAGATCGTCTTGAACTGATATAAAATGTGGTACAAGAACATTTTATATCTTGAAAGTTTTAAAGTTGTATAAATTCTATATAAAAACATTGTATATATTCATAGTTCTCAATTGGTGTAAATGAAACAAAAGAGAATTGTATATCTTGATTGTCTTGAAATGAACTATCTGGTGTAAAACATGCTATATCTTTATAGTCTTAAACTGATATAAATGAGAGTGAAATAAACTGTATATCTTGATCGTGTTCAACTGATATAAATTTAGTATAAGAACACTGTATCTTGATATTCTTGAACTCACAAAAATTTACAATAAGAACATTGTACATCGTCACAATTTTGAAATGATATCAAGATAGTAGAGGAACATTATATATCTTAATAGTCTTGAAGTGATATAAATGGAGTATATGAACATTGTATGTCTTGATAGTCTTGAACTGATATAAATATAGTATAAGAATATTGTTTATCAACTAACTCTTGAACTAATATAAATGTACTATAAGAATATTTGATATCTTCAAAGAATTGAACTAAAGTAAATGAAATATAAAAGCATTGTATATCTAAAACTCTCAACTCATAAATGTAGTAAAACATTATATATCTTAATCGTCTTGAACTGATACAAATGTAGTATTAAACATTGTATTTCTTGATTGTCTTGAACTGATATATTTGTTGTAATAAAACATTGTATATCTTGTTGGTCTTGAACTAATATAAATGTAGTAACAATGATATAAGAACAATGTACATCTTCAAAGTTCTCAATTCATAAAAATAAAAAAAAAACCTTGTATATCTTGATTGTCTTGAAATGATAGAAATATGGTATCAGAACATTTTATATCTTTTGTATATATTCATAGTTCTCAATTGATGTAAATGAAAAGAAAAGACCATTATATATGTTGATTGTCTTGAACTGATATAAATATAGTATAAGAATATTGTATATCATCTCACTCTTGAACTAATATCTATGTAGTATAAAAACATTGTATATCTTGATCGCCTTGAACTGATACAAATTTACTGTAAAAACATTGTATAACTTAATCGTCTTCAACTCATACAAATGTGGAATAAGTACATTCAGAATCTGATAAAAATGTAACATAAAAACATTGTATTTCTTGATTGTCTTGAACTGATATATATGTGGTATAAAAACATTGTATATCTGGATCGTCTTGAAGTGATATAAATACAATAACAATGATATTAGAACATTGTACATCTTCAAAGTTCTCAATTCATGTAAATCAAACAAAAAAGCATTGCATATCTTGATCGTCTTGAAGTGATATAAATATAGTACAGGTACATTGGGTAACTAATATAAATATACTGTAAGAACATTATATATATTCACAGCCTTGAAATAATATAATCTTAATATAAATAAATTGTACATATTCTAGTTTTCAACTGATACAATGTTGTATAACAACATGTTCACCATGATGGTCTTCAACTGATATAAATATAGCATAAAAACATCATATAACTTAATCGTCTTCAACTGATACAAAGGTAGCATAAAAACATTGTGTATGAGATATAAATGTGGAATAAAAACATGGTATATCTTGATTGTCTTGAACTGATATATATGTAGTATAAAAACATTGTATTTCTTGATTGTCTAGAACTGATATAAATGTAGTGTAAAAACATTCTATATCTACATCGTCTTGAACTGATATAAAATGTGGTATAAAAAGATTTTACATATTGATAGTTTTAAAGTTGTATAAATTCGATATAAACACATTGTATATATTCATAGTTCTGAAATGATGTAAATGAAACAAAAGAGCATTATATATCTTGATTGTCTTGAAATGACATATCTGGTGTAAAACATTCTATATCTTTATAGTCTTAAACTGATATAAATGAGAGTGAAATAACACTGTATATCTTGATCGTCTTCGACTGATATAAATTTGGTATAACAACACTGTATCGTCACAATTTTGAAATGATATGAAGATAGTAAAGAAACATTATATATCTTTATAGTCTTGAACTGATATAAATAAAGTATAAGAACATTGTATGTCTTGATAGTCTTGAACTGATATAAATGGAGTATAAAAACATTATATAAGTTAATGGTCTTCAACTGAAAAAAATGTAGTATAAAAACATCGTGTATCTGATATAAATGTGGTATAAAAACATGGTATATCTTGATTGTCTTGAACTGATACAAATTTACTGTAAAAACATTGTATAACTTAATCGTCTTCAACTCATACAAATGTGGAATAAGTACATTCAGAATCTGATAAAAATGTGATATAAAAACATTGTATTTCTTGATTGTCTTGAACTGATATATATGTGGTATAAAAACATTGTATATCTGGATCCTCTTGAAGTGATATAAATATAGTAAAAATGATATAAGAAAATTGGACATCATCAACGTTCTCAATTCATGTAAATCAAACAAAAGAGCACTGCATATCTTGACTGTCTTGAAATGATAAAAATGTAGAACAGGTACATTGGGTAACTGTATAAATAAAGTGTAAGAATATTATATATCTTCACAGCCTTGAACTAATATAAAATTAGTATAGGTAAATTCTACATATTCTAGTTCTGAACTGATACAATGTAGTATAACAACATGTTCACCATGATAGTCTTCAACTGATATAAATTTAGTTTTAAAACATTAAATATCTTCATCGTCTTGAACTGATAAAAAATATAGCATAAAAAACATCATATAACTAAATCGTCTTCAACTGATACAAACGTAGCATAAAAAACATTGTGTATCTGATATAAATGTGGTATAAAAACATGGTATATCTTGATTGTCTTGAACTGATATATATGTAGTATAAAACAAGGTATATCTTTATTGTCTTGAACTGATATATATGTAGTATAAAACATTGTATTTCTTGATTGTCTTGAACTGATATAAATGTGGTATAAAAACATGGTATATCTTGACTGTCTTGCACTGATATAAATGTAGTATAAAAACGTTGTATATCTAGATCGTCTTGAACTGATATAGAATGTAATATAAAAAGATTTTATATATTGATAGTTTTAAAGTTGTATAAATTCTATATAAAAAACATTGTATATATTCATAGTTCTCAAATGATGTAAATGAAACAAAAGAGCAGTACATATCTTGATTGTCTTGAAATGACATATCTGGTGTAAAACATGCTATATCTTTTCGTCTTAAACTGATATAAATGAGAGTGAAATAACACTGTATATCTTCATCGTCTTCAACTGATATAAATTTAGTATAAGAACACTGTATCTTGATATTCTTGAATTCACAAAAATTTACAATAAGAACATTGTACATCGTCAAAATTTTGAAATGATATCAAGATAGTAGAAGAACATTATACATCTTTATAGTCTTGAACTGATATAAATAGAGTATAAAACATTGTATATCTTCATCGTCTTGAACTGACATAAATAGAGTATAAGAACATTGTATATCTTCATCGTCTTGAACTGATAAAAATATAGCATAAAAACATTATATAACTTAATGGTCTTCAACTGATAAAAATGTAGAATAAAAACATTGTGTATCTGATATAAATGTGATTTAAAAACATTGTATATCTAGATCGTCTTGAACTGATATAAAATGTGGTACAAGAACATTTTATATCTTGAAAGTTTTAAAGTTGTATAAATTCTATATAAAAACATTGTATATATTCATAGTTCTCAATTGGTGTAAATGAAACAAAAGAGAATTGTATATCTTGATTGTCTTGAAATGAACTATCTGGTGTAAAACATGCTATATCTTTATAGTCTTAAACTGATATAAATGAGAGTGAAATAAACTGTATATCTTGATCGTGTTCAACTGATATAAATTTAGTATAAGAACACTGTATCTTGATATTCTTGAACTCACAAAAATTTACAATAAGAACATTGTACATCGTCACAATTTTGAAATGATATCAAGATAGTAGAGGAACATTATATATCTTAATAGTCTTGAAGTGATATAAATGGAGTATATGAACATTGTATGTCTTGATAGTCTTGAACTGATATAAATATAGTATAAGAATATTGTTTATCAACTAACTCTTGAACTAATATAAATGTACTATAAGAATATTTGATATCTTCAAAGAATTGAACTAAAGTAAATGAAATATAAAAGCATTGTATATCTAAAAACTCTCAACTCATAAATGTAGTAAAAACATTATATATCTTAATCGTCTTGAACTGATACAAATGTAGTATTAAACATTGTATTTCTTGATTGTCTTGAACTGATATATTTGTTGTAATAAAACATTGTATATCTTGTTGGTCTTGAACTAATATAAATGTAGTAACAATGATATAAGAACAATGTACATCTTCAAAGTTCTCAATTCATAAAAATAAAAAAAAAACCTTGTATATCTTGATTGTCTTGAAATGATAGAAATATGGTATCAGAACATTTTATATCTTTTGTATATATTCATAGTTCTCAATTGATGTAAATGAAAAGAAAAGACCATTATATATGTTGATTGTCTTGAACTGATATAAATATAGTATAAGAATATTGTATATCATCTCACTCTTGAACTAATATCTATGTAGTATAAAAACATTGTATATCTTGATCGCCTTGAACTGATACAAATTTACTGTAAAAACATTGTATAACTTAATCGTCTTCAACTCATACAAATGTGGAATAAGTACATTCAGAATCTGATAAAAATGTAACATAAAAACATTGTATTTCTTGATTGTCTTGAACTGATATATATGTGGTATAAAAACATTGTATATCTGGATCGTCTTGAAGTGATATAAATACAATAACAATGATATTAGAACATTGTACATCTTCAAAGTTCTCAATTCATGTAAATCAAACAAAAAAAAGCATTGCATATCTTGATTGTCTTGAAGTGATATAAATATAGTACAGGTACATTGGGTAACTAATATAAATATACTGTAAGAACATTATATATATTCACAGCCTTGAAATAATATAATCTTAATATAAATAAATTGTACATATTCTAGTTTTCAACTGATACAATGTTGTATAACAACATGTTCACCATGATGGTCTTCAACTGATATAAATATAGCATAAAACATCATATAACTTAATCGTCTTCAACTGATACAAAGGTAGCATAAAAACATTGTGTATGAGATATAAATGTGGAATAAAAAAACATGGTATATCTTGATTGTCTTGAACTGATATATATGTAGTATAAAAACATTGTATTTCTTGATTGTCTAGAACTGATATAAATGTAGTGTAAAAACATTCTATATCTACATCGTCTTGAACTGATATAAAATGTGGTATAAAAAGATTTTACATATTGATAGTTTTAAAGTTGTATAAATTGATATAAACACATTGTATATATTCATAGTTCTGAAATGATGTAAATGAAACAAAAGAGCATTATATATCTTGATTGTCTTGAAATGACATATCTGGTGTAAAACATTCTATATCTTTATAGTCTTAAACTGATATAAATGAGAGTGAAATAACACTGTATATCTTGATCGTCTTGACTGATATAAATTTGGTATAACAACACTGTATCGTCACAATTTTGAAATGATATGAAGATAGTAAAGAAACATTATATATCTTTATAGTCTTGAACTGATATAAATAAAGTATAAGAACATTGTATGTCTTGATAGTCTTGAACTGATATAAATGGAGTATAAAACATTATATAAGTTAATGGTCTTCAACTGAAAAAAAATGTAGTATAAAAACATCGTGTATCTGATATAAATGTGGTATAAAAACATGGTATATCTTGATTGTCTTGAACTGATACAAATTTACTGTAAAACATTGTATAACTTAATCGTCTTCAACTCATACAAATGTGGAATAAGTACATTCAGAATCTGATAAAAATGTGATATAAAAACATTGTATTTCTTGATTGTCTTGAACTGATATATATGTGGTATAAAAAACATTGTATATCTGGATCCTCTTGAAGTGATATAAATATAGTAAAAAATGATATAAGAAAATTGGACATCATCAACGTTCTCAATTCATGTAAATCAAACAAAAGAGCATTGCATATCTTGACTGTCTTGAAATGATAAAATGTAGAACAGGTACATTGGGTAACTGTATAAATAAAGTGTAAGAATATTATATATCTTCACAGCCTTGAACTAATATAAAATTAGTATAGGTAAATTCTACATATTCTAGTTCTGAACTGATACAATGTAGTATAACAACATGTTCACCATGATAGTCTTCAACTGATATAAATTTAGTTTTAAAACATTAAATATCTTCATCGTCTTGAACTGATAAAAATATAGCATAAAAAAAACATCATATAACTAAATCGTCTTCAACTGATACAAATGTAGCATAAAAAACATTGTGTATCTGATATAAATGTGGTATAAAAACATGGTATATCTTGATTGTCTTGAACTGATATATATGTAGTATAAAACAAGGTATATCTTTATTGTCTTGAACTGATATATATGTAGTATAAAAACATTGTATTTCTTGATTGTCTTGAACTGATATAAATGTGGTATAAAAAACATGGTATATCTTGACTGTCTTGCACTGATATAAATGTAGTATAAAAACGTTGTATATCTAGATCGTCTTGAACTGATATAAAATGTAATATAAAAAGATTTTATATATTGATAGTTTTAAAGTTGTATAAATTCTATATAAAACATTGTATATATTCATAGTTCTCAAATGATGTAAATGAAACAAAAGAGCATTACATATCTTGATTGTCTTGAAATGACATATCTGGTGTAAAACATGCTATATCTTTTTTAGTCTTAAACTGATATAAATGAGAGTGAAATAACACTGTATATCTTCATCGTCTTCAACTGATATAAATTTAGTATAAGAACACTGTATCTTGATATTCTTGAATTCACAAAAATTTACAATAAGAACATTGTACATCGTCAAAATTTTGAAATGATATCAAGATAGTAGAAGAACATTATACATCTTTATAGTCTTGAACTGATATAAATAGAGTATAAAACATTGTATATCTTCATCGTCTTGAACTGACATAAATAGAGTATAAGAACATTGTATATCTTCATCGTCTTGAACTGATAAAAATATAGCATAAAAACATTATATAACTTAATGGTCTTCAACTGATAAAAATGTAGAATAAAAACATTGTGTATCTGATATAAATGTGATTTAAAACATTGTATATCTAGATCGTCTTGAACTGATATAAAATGTGGTACAAGAACATTTTATATCTTGAAAGTTTTAAAGTTGTATAAATTCTATATAAAAAACATTGTATATATTCATAGTTCTCAATAGGTGTAAATGAAACAAAAGAGAATTGTATATCTTGATTGTCTTGAAATGAACTATCTGGTGTAAAACATGCTATATCTTTATAGTCTTAAACTGATATAAATGAGAGTGAAATAAACTGTATATCTTGATCGTGTTCAACTGATATAAATTTAGTATAAGAACACTGTATCTTGATATTCTTGAACTCACAAAAATTTACAATAAGAACATTGTACATCGTCACAATTTTGAAATGATATCAAGATAGTAGAGGAACATTATATATCTTAATAGTCTTGAAGTGATATAAATGGAGTATATGAACATTGTATGTCTTGATAGTCTTGAACTAATATAAATGTACTATAACAACATTTGACATCTTCAAAGAATTGAACTAATGTAAATGAAGCATAAGAGCATTGTATATCTTGAAATACCTCAACTCATAAATGTAGTATAAAAACATTCTATAGCTTGATTGTCTTGAACTGATAGAAATGTAGTTTAAGAACATTGTATAACTTAATCGTATTCAACTGAAACAAATGTGGAATAAGAACATTGAAAATCTGATAGAAATGAGATATAAAAACATTGTATATCTTGTTTGCATTGAACTATTATGTAAAGTAGTATAAAAACATTGTATTTCTTGATTGTCTTGAACTGATATATATGTAGCATAAAAACATTGTATATCTGGATCGTCTTGATCTGATATAAATACAATACAATCATATGAGAACATTGTACATCTTCAAAGTTCTCAATTCATGTAAATCAAACAAAAAAGTATTGCATATCTTGATTGTCTTGAAGTGATATAAATATAGTACAGGTACATTGGGTAACTAATATAAATATACTGTAAGAACATTATAAATATTCACAGCCTTGAAATAATATAAACTTAATATAAATAAATTGTACATATTCTAGTTTTCAACTGATACAATGTAGTATAACATGTTCACCATGATAGTCTTCAACTGATATAAATTTAGTTTTAAAACATTGTATATCTTCATCGTCTTGAACTGATAAAAATATAGCATAAAAACATCATATAACTTAATCATCTTCAATTGATACAAAGGTAGCATAAAAACATTGTGTATCTGATATAAATGTGGTATAAAAACATGGTATATCTTGATTGTCTTGAGCTGATATATATGTAGTATAAAAACATGGTATATCTTCATCGTCTTGAACTGATAAAAATATAGCATAAAAACATCATAGAACTTAATCATCTTCAACTGATACAAAGGTAGCATAAAAACATAGTGTATCTGATATAAATGTAGTATAAAAACATGGTATATCTTCATCGTCTTGAACTGATAAAAATGTAGCATAAAAACATTATATAACTTAATGGTCTTCAACAAATAAAACTTTAGAATAAGAACATTGTACATCGTCACAATTTTGAAATATCAATATAGTAGAGGAACATTATATATCTTTATAGTCTTGAACTGATATAAATAGAGTATAAGAACATTGTATATCTTCATCGTCTTGAACTGATAAAAATATAGCATAAAAACATTATATAACATAATCGTTTTCAACTGATACAAATGTAGCATAAAAACATTATATAACTCAATGGTCTTCAACTGATAAAAATATAGAATAAAAACATTGTGTATCTGATATAAATGTGATTTAAAAACATGGTATATTTTGATTGTATTGAACTGATATAAAATGTGGTACAAGAACATTTTATATCTTGATAGTTTTAACGTTGTATAAATTGTATATAAAAACATTATATATATTCATAGTTCTCAATTGGTGTAAATGAAACAAAAGAGCATTATATATCTTGATTGTCTTGAAATGACATATCTGGTGTAAAACATTCTATATCTTTATAGTCTTAAACTGATATAAATGGAGTGAAGGAACACTGTATATATTGATCGTCTTCAACTGATATAAATTTAGTATAAGAACACTGTATCTTGATATTCTTGAATTCACAAAAATTTAGAATAAGAACATTGTACATTGTCACAATTTTGAAATGATATCAAGAGTGTAGAGGAACATTATATATCTTTATAGTCTTGAACTGACATAAATAGAGTATAAGAACATTGTATATCTTCATCGTCTTGAACTGATATAAATATAGTATAAGAATATTGTTTGTCAACTCACTCTTGAACTAATATAAATGTACTGTAAGAACATTTGATATCTTCAAAGAATTAAACTAATGTAAATGAAGCATAAGAGCATTGTATATCTTGAAATACCTCAACTCATAAATGTAGTATAAAAACATTCTATAGCTTGATCGTCTTGACCTGATACAAATGTAGTATAAAAACATTGTATATCTAGATCGTCTTGAACTGATATAAAATGTAGTATAAAAAGATTTTATATATTGATAATTTTATAGTTGTATAATTTCAATATAAAAACATTGTATATATTCATAGTTCTCAAATGATGTAAATGAAACAAAAGAGCATTATATATCTTGATTGTCTTGAAATGACATATCTGGTGTAAAACATTCTATATCTTTATAGTCTTAAACTGATATAAATGGAGTGAAGGAACACTGTATATCTTGATCGTCTTCAACCGATATAAATTTAGTATAACAACACTGTATCTTGATTTTCTTGAACTCATAAAAATTTAGAATAAGAACATTGTACATCGTCACAAAGAACATTGTACATCGTCACAATTTTGAAATATCAAGATAGTAGAGGAACATTATATATCTTTATAGTCTTGAACTGATATAAATAGAGTATAACAACATTGTATATCTTCATCGTCTTGAACTGATAAAAATATAGCATAAAACATTATATAACATAATCGTTTTCAACTGATACAAATGTAGCATAAAAACATTATATAACTCAATGGTCTTCAACTGATAAAAATGTAGAATAAAAACATTGTGTATCTGATATAAATGTGATTTAAAAACATGGAATATTTTGATTGTCTTGAACTGATATAAAATGAGTTACAAGAACATTTCATATCTTGACAGTTTTAAAGTTGTATAAATTCTATATAAAAACATTGTATATATTCATAGTTCTCAATTGGTGTAAATGAAACAAAAGAGCATTATGTATCTTGATTGTCTTGAAATGACCTATCTGGTGTAAATATGCTATATCTTTATAGTCTTAAACTGATACAAATGAGAGTGAAATAATACTGTACATCTTGATCGTCTTCAACTGATATAAATCTAGTATCAGAACACTGTATCTTGATATTCTTGAACTCACAAAAATTTAGAATAAGAACATTGTACATCGTCACAATTTTGAAATGATATCAAGATAGTAGAGGAACATTATATATCTTTATAGTCTTGAACTGATATAAATGGAGTAAATGAACATCGTATGTCTTCATAGTCTTGAACTGATATAAATGCACTGTAAGAACATTTGATATCTTCAAAGAATTGAACTAATGTAAATGAAGCATAAGAGCATTGTATATCTTGAAATACCTCAACTCATAAATGTAGTATAAAAACATTCTACAGCTTGATCGTCTTGAACTGATACAAATGTAGTTTAAGAACATTGTATAACTTAATCGTATTCAACTGAAACAAATGTGGAATAAGAACATTGAAAATCTGATAGAAATGAGATATAAAAACATTGTATATCTTGTTTGTATTGAACTATTATATAATGTAGCATATAAACATTGTATATCTCCATCGTCTTGAACTGATATAAATACAATAACAATGATATAAGAACATTGTACATCTTCAAAGTTCTCAATTCATGTAAATCAAACAAAAAGGCATTGCATATCTTGATTGTCTTGAAGTGATATAAATATAGTACAGGTACATTGGGTAACTAATATAAATATACTGTAAGAACATTATATATATTCACAGCCTTGAAATAATATAAACTCAATATAAATAAATTGTACATATTCTAGTTTTCAACTGATACAATGTAGTATAACAACATGTTCACCATGATAGTCTTCAACTGATATAAATTTAGTTTTAAAACATTGTATATCTTCATCGTCTTTAACTGATAAAAATATACCATAAAAACATCATATAACTTAATCGTCTTCAACTGATACAAAGGTAGCATAAAAACATTGTGTATCTGATATAAATATGGTATAAAAACATTGTATATCTTGATTATCTTGAACTGATATATATGTCGTATAAAAACATTGTATTTGTTGATTGTCTTGAACTGATATAAATGTGGTATAAAAACATGGCATATCTTGATTGTCTTGCACTGATATAAATGTAGTATAAAAAATTGGTATATTTTGATTGTCTTGAACTGATATAAAATGTGGTACAAGAACATTTTATATCTTGATAGTTTTAAAGTTGTATAAATTCTATATAAAAACATTGTATATATTCATAGTTCTCAATTGGTGTAAATGAAACAAAAGAGCATTATATATCTTGATTGTCTTGAAATGACCTATCTGGTGTAAAACATGCTATATCTTTATAGTCTTAAACTGATATAAATGAGAATGAAATAACACTGTATATTTTGATCGTTTTCAACTGATATAAATTTAATATAAGAACACTGTATCTTGATATTCTTGAACTCACAAAAATTTAGAATAAGAACATTGTACATCGTCATAATTTTGAAAAGACATACAATGTTCATATACTCCATTTATATCAGTTCAAGACTATTAAGACATAAAATGTTCTTATTCTTCATTTATAATAGTTCAAGACTATAAAGATATATAATGTTCCTCTACTATCTTGATATCATTTCAAAATTGTGACGATGTACAATGTTCTTATTCTAAATTTTTATGAGTTCAAGAAAATCAAGATACAGTGTTGTTATTCTAAATTGATATCAGTTGAAGACGATCAATATATAGTGTTCCTTCACTCCATTTGTATCAGTTTAAGACTATGAAGATATAGAATGTTTTACACCAGATATGTCATTTCAAGACAATCAAAATATATAATGCTCTTTTGTTTCATTTACATCATTTGAGAACTATGAATATATAGAATGTTTTTATATAGAATTTATAGAACTTTAAAACTATCAATATATAAAATCTTTTTATACTACATTTTATATCAGTTCAAGACGATCTAGATATACAATGTTTTTATACTACATTTATATCAGTGCAAGACAATCAAGATATAACATGTTTTTATATCACATTTATATCAGTTCAAGACAATCAAGAAATACAATGTTTTTATACTACATATATATCAGTTCTAGATAATCAAGATATACAATGTTTTTATACCACATTTATATCAGATACACAATGTTTTTATGCTACCTTTGTATCAGTTGAAGACGAATAAGTTATATGATGTTTTTATGCTATATTTTTATCAGTTCAAGATGATGAAGATATACAATGTTTTAAAACTAAATTTATATCAGTTGAAGACTATCATGGTGAACATGTTGTTATACTACATTGTATCAGTTGAAAACTAAAATATGTACAATTTATTTATATTGAGTTTATATTATTTCAAGGCTGTGAATATATATAATGTTCTTACAGTATATTTATATTAGTTACCCAATGTACCTGTACTATATTTATATCACTTCAAGACAATCAAGATATGCAATGCCTTTTTGTTTGATTTACATGAATTGAGAACTTTGAAGATGTACAATGTTCTTATATCATTGTTATTGTATTTATATCAGTTCAAGACGATGGAGATATACAATGTTTATATGCTACATTATATAATAGTTCAATACAAACAAGATATACAATGTTTTTATATCTCATTTCTATCAGATTTTCAATGTTCTTATTCCACATTTGTTTCAGTTGAATACGATTAAGTTATACAATGTTCTTAAACTACATTTGTATCAGTTCAAGACGATCAAGCTATAGAATGTTTTTATACTATATTTATGAGTTGAGGTATTTCAAGATATACATTGCTCTTATGCTTCATTTACACTAGTTCTATTCTTTCAAGATATCAAATGTTCTTACAGTACATTTATATTAGTTCAAGAGTGAGTTGACAAACAATATTCTTATACTATATTTATATCAGTTCAAGACTATCAAAACATACAATGTTAATATACTCCATTTATATCAGTTCAAGACTATAAAGATATATAATGTTCCTCTCCTATCTTGATATCATTTCAAAATTGTGACGATGTACAATGTTCTTATTCTAAATTTTTGTGAGTTCAAGAATATCAAGATACAGTGTTCTGATACTAGATTTATATCAGTTGAAGACGATCAAGATATACAGTGTTATTTCACTCTCATTTGTATCAGTTTAAGACTATAAAGATATAGCATATTTAAACCAGATAGGTCATTTCAAGACAATCAAGATACATAATGCTCTTTTGTTTCATTTACACCAATTGAGAACTATGAATATATACAATGTTTTTATATAGAATTGATACAACTTTAAATCTATCAAGATATAAAATGTTCTTGTACCACATTTTATATCATTTCAAGACTATCAAAGTATACCGTGTTTTTAAATCACATTTATATCAGATACACAATGTTTTTATTCTACATTTTTATCAGTTGAAGACCATTAAGTTATATAATGTTTTTATGCTATATTTTTATCAGTTCAAGACGATGAGGATATAGAATGTTCTTATAGTCTATTTATATCAGTTCAAGACTATAAATATATATAATGTTCCTCTACTATCTTTATATACTTTCAAAATTGTGACGATGTACAATGTTCTTATTCTAAATTTTTATGAGTTCAAGAAAATCAAGTTACAGTGTTGTTATACTAAATTGATATCGGTTGAAGACGATCAATATATACAGTGTTCCTTCACTCCATTTATATGTTTAAGACTATAAAGATATAGAATGTTTTACACCAGATTTGTCATTTCAAGACAATCAAGATACATAATGCTCTTTTGTTTCATTTACATCATTTGAGAACTATGAATATATACAATGTTTTTATATAGAATTTATAGAACTTTAAAACTATCAATATATAAAATCTTTTTATGCTACATTTTATATCAGTTCAAGACGATCTAGATATACAATGTTTTTTATACTACATTTATATCAGTGCAAGAAAATCAAGATATACATGTTTTTATATCACATTTATATCAGTTCAAGACAATCAAGAAATACAATGTTTTTATACCACATTTATATCAGATACACAATGTTTTTATGCTACCTTTGTATCAGTTGAAGACGATGAAGATATACAATGTTTTAAAACTAAATTTATATCAGTTGAAGACTATCATGGTGAACATGTTGTTATACTACATTGTATCAGTTGAAAACTAGAATATGTACAAGTTATTTATATTAAGTTTATATTATTTCAAGGCTGTGAATATATATAATGTTCTTACAGTATATTTATATTAGTTACCCAATGTACCTGTACTATATTTATATCACTTCAAGACAATCAAGATATGCAATGCTTTTTTTGTTTGATTTACATGAATTGAGAACTTTGAAGATGTACAATGTTCTTATATCATTGTTATTGTATTTATATGAGTTCAAAACGATCCAGATATACAATGTTTTTATGCTACATTATATAATAGTTCAATACAAACAAAATATACAATGTTTTTATATCTCATATATATCAGTTCAATACAAACAAGATATACAATTTTTTTATAGTTGAATTCTATTCAGTTTTTCAATGTTCTTATTCCACATTTGTTTCAGTTGAATACGATCAAGTTATACAATGTTCTTAAACTACATTTTATCAGTTGAGGTATTTCAAGATATACAAATATTTTATGCTTCATTTACATTAGTTCAATTATTTGAAGATATAAAATGTTCTTATAGTACATTTATATTAGTTCAAGAGTGAGTTGATAAACAATATTCTTATACTATATTTATATTAGTTCAAGAGTGAGTTGATAAACAATATTCTTATACTATATTTATATCATTTCAAGACTATCAAGACATACAATGTTCATATACTCCATTTATATCAGTTCAAGACTATAAAGATATATAATGTTCCTCTACTATCTTGATATCATTTCAAAATTGTGACGATGTACAATGTTCTTATTCCATATTTTTTGTGAGTTCAAGAATATCAATATACAGTGTTCTTATATTAAATTTATATCAGTTGAAAACGATAAAGATATACAGTGTTATTTCACTCTCATTTATATCAGTTTAAGACTATAAAGATATAGCATGTTTTACACCAGATAGGTCATTTCAAGACAATCAAGATATATAATGCTCTTTTGTTTCATTTACACCAATTGAGAACAATGAATATATACAATGTTTTTATATAGAATTTATACAACTTTAAAACTATCAAGATATGTAATGTTCTTGCACCACATTTTATATCAGTTCAAGAGAATCAAAATATACCATGTTTTTAAATCACATTTATATCAGATACACAATGTTTTTTTATTCTACATTTTATCAGTTGAAGCATTATTTTATATATGTTTTTTATGCTATATTTTTATCAGTTCAAGACGATGAAGATATACAATGTTCTTATACTCTATTTATATCAGTTCAAGACTATAAAGATATATAATGTTCCTCTACTATCTTCATATCCTTTCAAAATTGTGACGATGTACAATCTTCTTATTCTAAATTTTTATGAGTTCAAGAAAATCAAGATACAATGTTGTTATACTAAAGTGATATCGGTTGAAGACGATCAATATATACAGTGTTCCTTCACTCCATTTATATAAGTTTAAGACTATAAAGATATAGAATGTTTTACACCAGATTTGTCATTTCAAGACAATCAAGATACATAATCTCTTTTTTTTGATTTACATCATTTGAGAACTATGAATATATAGAATGTTTTTATATAGAATTTATACAACTTTAAAACTATCAATATATAAAATCTTTTTATACTACATTTTATATCAGTTCAAGACGATCTAGATATACAATGTTTTTATACTACATTTATATGAGTTGAAGACAATCAAGATATATCATGTTTTTATATCACATTTATATCAGTTCAAGACAATCAAGAAATACAATGTTTTTATACCACATTTATATCAGATACACAATGTTTTTATGCTACCTTTGTATCAGTTGAACACGATTAAGTTATATGATGTTTTTATGCTATATTTTTATCAGTTCAAGACGATGAAGATATACAATGTTTTAAAACTAAATTTATATCAGTTTAAGACTATCATGGTGAACATGTTGTTATACTACATTGTATCAGTTGAAAACTAGAATATGTACAATTTATTTATTTTAAGTTTATATTATTTCAAGGCTGTGAATATATATAATGTTCTTGCAGTATATTTATATTAGTTACCCAATGTACCTGTACTATATTTATATCACTTCAAGACAATCAAGATATGCAATGCTTTTTTGTTTGATTTACATGAATTGAAAACTTTGAAGATGTACAATATTCTTATATCATTGTTATTGTATTTATATGAGTTCAAAACGATCCAGATATACAATGTTTTTATGCTACATTATATAATAGTTCAATACAAACAAAATATACAATGTTTTTATATCTCATTTCTATCAGATTTTTAATGTTCTTATTCCACATTTGTTTCAGTTCAATACGATTAAGTTATACAATGTTCTTAAACTACATTTGTATCAGTTCAAGACGATCAAGCTATAGAATGTTTTTATACTACATTTATGAGTTGAGGTATTTCAAGATATACAATTATCTTATGCTTCATTTACATTATTTCAATTCTTTGAAGATATAAAATGTTCTTATAGTACATTTATATTAGTTCAAGAGTGAGTTGATAAACAATATTCTTATACTATATTTATATTAGTTCAAGAGTGAGTTGATAAACAATATTCTTATACTATATTTATATCATTTCAAGACTATCAAGACATACAATGTTCATATACTCCATTTATATCAGTTCAAGACAATCAAGATATGCAATGCTTTTTTGTTTGATTTACATGAATTGAGAACTTTGAAGATGTACAATGTTCTTATATCATTGTTATTGTATTTATATGAGTTCAAAACGATCCAGATATACAATGTTTTTATGCTACATTATATAATAGTTCAATACCAACAGGATATACAATGTTTTTATACTACATATATATCAGTTCAATACAAACAAGATATACAATGTTTTTATATCTAACTTCTATCACATTTTCATTGTTCTTATTCCACATTTGTTTCAGTTGAATACGATTAAGTTATACAATGTTCTTAAACTACATTTGTATCAGTTCAAGACGATCAAGCTATAGAATGTTTTTATGCTATATTTATGAGTTGAGGTATTTCAAGATATACATTGCTCTTATGCTTCATTTACATTAGTTCAATTCTTTGAAGATATAAAATGTTCTTATAGTACATTTATATTAGTGCAAGAGTGAGTTGATAAACAATACTCTTATACTATATTTATATCAGTTCAAGACTATCAAGATATACAATGTTCATATACTCCATTTATATCACTTCAAGACTATAAAGATATATAATGTTCCTCTACTATCTTGATATCATTTCAAAATTGTGACGATGTACAATGTTCTTATTCCATATTTTTGTGAGTTCAAAAATATCAAGATACAGTGTTCTTATATTAAATTTATATCAGTTGAAAACGATAAAGATATACAGTGTTATTTCACTCTCATTTATATCAGTTTAAGACTATAAAGATATAGCATGTTTTACACCAGATTGGTCATTTCAAGACAATCAAGATATATAATGCTCTTTTGTTTCATTTACACCAATTGAGAACAATGAATATATACAATGTTTTTATATAGAATTTATACAAGTTTAAAACTATCATGATATGAAATGTTCTTGTACCACATTTTATATCAGTTCAAGAGAATCAAAATATACCATGTTTTTAAATCACATTTATATCACATACAGAATGTTTTTATTCTACATTTTTATCAGTTGAAGACCATTAAGTTATATAATGTTTTTATGCTACATCGGTATCAGTTGAAGACGATTATTTTATATAATGTTTTTATGCTATATTTTTATCAGTTCAAGACGATGAATATATACAATGTTCTTATACTCTATTTATATCAGTTCAAGACTATAAATATATATAATGTTCCTCTACTATCTTCATATCCTTTCAAAATTGTGACGATGTACAATGTTCTTATTCTAAATTTTTATGAGTTCAAGAAAATCAAGATACAGTGTTGTTATACTAAATTGATATCGGTTGAAGACGATCAATATATAGTGTTCCTTCACTCCATTTATATCAGTTTAAGACTATAAAGATATAGAATGTTTTACACCAGATATGTCATTTCAAGACAATCAAGATACATAATGCTCTTTTGTTTCATTTACATCATTTGAGAACTATGAATATATACAATGTTTTTATATAGAATTTATACAACTTTAAAACTATCAATATATAAAATCTTTTTATACTACATTTTATATCAGTTCAAGACGATCTAGATATACAATGTTTTTATACTACATTTATATCAGTTGAAGACAATCAAGATATATCATGTTTTTATATCACATTTATATCAGTTCAAGACAATCAAGAAATACAATGTTTTTATACCACATTTATATCAGATACACAATGTTTTTATGCTACCTTTGTATCAGTTGAACACGATTAAGTTATATGATGTTTTTATGCTATATTTTTATCAGTTCAAGACGATGAAGATATACAATGTTTTAAAACTAAATTTATATCAGTTGAAGACTATCATGGTGAACATGTTGTTATACTACATTGTATCAGTGGAAAACTAGAATATGTACAATTTATTTATTTTAAGTTTATATTATTTCAAGGCTGTGAATATATATAATGTTCTTGCAGTATATTTATATTAGTTACCCAATGTACCTGTACTATATTTATATCACTTCAAGACAATCAAGATATGCAATGCTTTTTTGTTTGATTTACATGAATTGAAAACTTTGAAGATGTACAATGTTCTTATATCATTGTTATTGTATTTATATGAGTTCAAAACGATCCAGATATACAATGTTTTTATGCTACATTATATAATAGTTCAATACAAACAAAATATACAATGTTTTTATATCTCATTTCTATCAGATTTTTAATGTTCTTATTCCACATTTGTTTCAGTTGAATACGATTAAGTTATACAATGTTCTTAAACTACATTTGTATCAGTTCAAGACGATCAAGCTATAGAATGTTTTTATACTACATTTATGAGTTGAGGTATTTCAAGATATACAATTATCTTATGCTTCATTTACATTATTTCAATTCTTTGAAGATATAAAATGTTCTTATAGTACATTTATATTAGTTCAAGAGTGAGTTGATAAACAATATTCTTATACTATATTTATATTAGTTCAAGAGTGAGTTGATAAACAATATTCTTATACTATATTTATATCATTTCAAGACTATCAAGACATACAATGTTCATATACTCCATTTATATCAGTTCAAGACTATAAAGATATATAATGTTCCTCTACCATCTTGATATCATTTCAAAATTGTGACGATGTACAATGTTCTTATTCCATATTTTTGTGAGTTCAAGAATATCAATATACAGTGTTCTTATATTAAATTTATATCAGTTGAAAACGATAAAGATATACAGTGTTATTTCACTCTCATTTATATCAGTTTAAGACTATAAAGATACAGCATGTTTTACACCAGATAGGTCATTTCAAGACAATCAAGATATATAATGCTCTTTTGTTTCATTTACACCAATTGAGAACAATGAATATATACAATGTTTTTATATAGAATTTATACAACTTTAAAACTATCAAGATATGTAATGTTCTTGCACCACATTTTATATCAGTTCAAGAGAATCAAAATATACAATGTTTTTAAATCACATTTATATCAGATACACAATGTTTTTATTCTACATTTTTATCAGTTGAAGACGATTATTTTATATAATGTTTTTATGCTATATTTTTATCAGTTCAAAACGATGAATATATACAATGTTCTTATACTCTATTTATATCAGTTCAAGACTATAAATATATATAATGTTCCTCTACTATCTTCATATCCTTTCAAAATTGTGACGATGTACAATGTTCTTATTCTAAATTTTTATGAGTTCAAGAAAATCAAGATACAGTGTTGTTATACTAAATTGATATCGGTTGAAGACGATCAATATATAGTGTTCCTTCACTCCATTTATATCAGTTTAAGACTATAAAGATATAGAATGTTTTACACCAGATATGTCATTTCAAGACAATCAAGATACATAATGCTCTTTTGTTTCATCTACATCATTTGAGAACTATGAATATATACAATGTTTTTATATAGAGTTTATACAACTTTAAAACTATCAATATATAAAATCTTTTTATACTACATTTTATATCAGTTCAAGACGATCTAGATATACAATGTTTTTATACTACATTTATATCAGTTGAAGACAATCAAGATATATCATGTTTTTTATATCACATTTATATCAGTTCAAGACAATCAAGAAATACAATGTTTTTTATACCACATTTATATCAGATACACAATGTTTTTTATGCTACCTTTGTATCAGTTGAACACGATTAAGTTATATGATGTTTTTATGCTATATTTTTATCAGTTCAAGACGATGAAGATATACAATGTTTTAAAACTAAATTTATATCAGTTTAAGACTATCATGGTGAACATGTTGTTATACTACATTGTATCAGTTGAAAACTAGAATATGTACAATTTATTTATTTTAAGTTTATATTATTTCAAGGCTGTGAATATATATAATGTTCTTGCAGTATATTTATATTAGTTACCCAATGTACCTGTACTATATTTATATCACTTCAAGACAATCAAGATATGCAATGCTTTTTTTGTTTGATTTACATGAATTGAAAACTTTGAAGATGTACAATATTCTTATATCATTGTTATTGTATTTATATGAGTTCAAAACGATCCAGATATACAATGTTTTATGCTACATTATATAATAGTTCAATACAAACAAAATATACAATGTTTTTATATCTCATTTCTATCAGATTTTTTAATGTTCTTATTCCACATTTGTTTCAGTTGAATACGATTAAGTTATACAATGTTCTTAAACTACATTTGTATCAGTTCAAGACGATCAAGTTATAGAATGTTTTTATACTACATTTATGAGTTGAGGTATTTCAAGATATACAATTATCTTATGCTTCATTTACATTATTTCAATTCTTTGAAGATATAAAATGTTCTTATAGTACATTTATATTAGTTCAAGAGTGAGTTGATAAACAATATTCTTATACTATATTTATATTAGTTCAAGAGTGAGTTGATAAACAATATTCTTATACTATATTTATATCATTTCAAGACTATCAAGACATACAATGTTCATATACTCCATTTATATCAGTTCAAGACTATAAAGATATATAATGTTCCTCTACTATCTTGATATCATTTCAAAATTGTGACGATGTACAATGTTCTTATTCCATATTTTTGTGAGTTCAAGAATATCAATATACAGTGTTCTTATATTAAATTTATATCAGTTGAAAACGATAAAGATATACAGTGTTATTTCACTCTCATTTATATCAGTTTAAGACTATAAAGATATAGCATGTTTTACACCAGATAGGTCATTTCAAGACAATCAAGATATATAATGCTCTTTTGTTTCATTTACACCAATTGAGAACAATGAATATATACAATGTTTTTATATAGAATTTATACAACTTTAAAACTATCAAGATATGTAATGTTCTTGCACCACATTTTATATCAGTTCAAGAGAATCAAAATATACCATGTTTTTAAATCACATTTATATCAGATACACAATGTTTTTATTCTACATTTTTATCAGTTGAAGACGATTATTTTATATAATGTTTTTATGCTATATTTTTATCAGTTCAAGACGATGAAGATATACAATGTTCTTATACTCTATTTATATCAGTTCAAGACTATAAAGATATATAATGTTCCTCTACTATCTTCATATCCTTTCAAAATTGTGACGATGTACAATCTTCTTATTCTAAATTTTTATGAGTTCAAGAAAATCAAGATACAGTGTTGTTATACTAAAGTGATATCGGTTGAAGACGATCAATATATACAGTGTTCCTTCACTCCATTTATATAAGTTTAAGACTATAAAGATATAGAATGTTTTACACCAGATTTGTCATTTCAAGACAATCAAGATACATAATCTCTTTTTTTTGATTTACATCATTTGAGAACTATGAATATATAGAATGTTTTTATATAGAATTTATAGAACTTTAAAACTATCAATATATAAAATCTTTTTATACTACATTTTATATCAGTTCAAGACGATCTAGATATACAATGTTTTTATACCACATTTATATCAGATACACAATGTTTTTATGCTACCTTTGTATCAGTTGAAGACGATGAAGATATACAATGTTTTAAAACTAAATTTATATCAGTTGAAGACTATCATGGTGAACATGTTGTTATACTACATTGTATCAGTTGAAAACTAGAATATGTACAATTTATTTATTTTAAGTTTATATTATTTCAAGGCTGTGAATATATATAATGTTCTTACAGTATATTTATATTAGTTACCCAATGTACCTGTACTATATTTATATCACTTCAAGACAATCAAGATATGCAATGCTTTTTTTTTGTATGATTTACATGAATTGAAAACTTTGAAGATGTACAATGTTCTTATATCATTGTTATTGTATTTATATGAGTTTAAAACGATCCAGATATACAATGTTTTTATGCTACATTATATAATAGTTCAATACAAACAAGATATACAATGTTTTTATATCTCATTTCTATCAGATTTTTAATGTTCTTATTCCACATTTGTTTCAGTTGAATACGATTAAGTTATACAATGTTCTTAAACTACATTTGTATCAGTTCAAGACGATCAAGCTATAGAATATTTTTATACTACATTTATGAGTTGAGGTATTTCAAGATATACAATTATCTTATGCTTCATTTACATTATTTCAATTCTTTGAAGATATAAAATGTTCTTATAGTACATTTATATTAGTTCAAGAGTGAGTTGATAAACAATATTTTTATACTATATTTATATCATTTCAAGACTATCAAGCATACAATGTTCATATACTCCATTTATATCAGTTCAAGACTATAAAGATATATAATGTTCTTCTACTATCTTGATATCATTTCAAAATTGTGACGATGTACAATGTTCTTATTCCATATTTTTGTGAGTTCAAGACTATCAATATCCAGTGTTCTTATATTAAATTTATATCAGTTGAAAACGATAAAGATATAGTGTTATTTCACTCTCATTTATATCAGTTTAAGACTATAAAGATATAGCATGTTTTACACCAGATAGGTCATTTCAAGACAATCAAGATATATAATGCTCTTTTGTTTCATTTACACCAATTGAAAACTATGAATATATACAATGTTTTTATGTAGAATTTATACAACTTTAAAACTATCAAGATATAAAATGTTCTTGTACCACATTTTATATCAGTTCAAGACAATCAAAATATACCATGTTTTTAAATCACACTTATATTAGATACACAATGTTTTTATGCTATATTTTTATCAGTTCAAAACGATGAATATATACAATGTTCTTATACTCTATTTATATCAGTTCAAGACTATAAATATATATAATGTTCCTCTACTATCTTCATATCCTTTCAAAATTGTGACGATGTACAATGTTCTTATTCTAAATTTTTATGAGTTCAAGAAAATCAAGATACAGTGTTGTTATACTAAATTGATATCGGTTGAAGACGATCAATATATAGTGTTCCTTCACTCCATTTATATCAGTTTAAGACTATAAAGATATAGAATGTTTTACACCAGATATGTCATTTCAAGACAATCAAGATACATAATGCTCTTTTGTTTCATCTACATCATTTGAGAACTATGAATATATACAATGTTTTTATATAGAGTTTATACAACTTTAAAACTATCAATATATAAAATCTTTTTTTATACTACATTTTATATCAGTTCAAGACGATCTAGATATACAATGTTTTTATACTACATTTATATCAGTTGAAGACAATCAAGATATATCATGTTTTTTATATCACATTTATATCAGTTCAAGACAATCAAGAAATACAATGTTTTTTATACCACATTTATATCAGATACACAATGTTTTTTATGCTACCTTTGTATCAGTTGAACACGATTAAGTTATATGATGTTTTTATGCTATATTTTTATCAGTTCAAGACGATGAAGATATACAATGTTTTAAAACTAAATTTATATCAGTTTAAGACTATCATGGTGAACATGTTGTTATACTACATTGTATCAGTTGAAAACTAGAATATGTACAATTTATTTATTTTAAGTTTATATTATTTCAAGGCTGTGAATATATATAATGTTCTTGCAGTATATTTATATTAGTTACCCAATGTACCTGTACTATATTTATATCACTTCAAGACAATCAAGATATGCAATGCTTTTTTTGTTTGATTTACATGAATTGAAAACTTTGAAGATGTACAATATTCTTATATCATTGTTATTGTATTTATATGAGTTCAAAACGATCCAGATATACAATGTTTTTATGCTACATTATATAATAGTTCAATACAAACAAAATATACAATGTTTTATATCTCATTTCTATCAGATTTTAATGTTCTTATTCCACATTTGTTTCAGTTGAATACGATTAAGTTATACAATGTTCTTAAACTACATTTGTATCAGTTCAAGACGATCAAGCTATAGAATGTTTTTATACTACATTTATGAGTTGAGGTATTTCAAGATATACAATTATCTTATGCTTCATTTACATTATTTCAATTCTTTGAAGATATAAAATGTTCTTATAGTACATTTATATTAGTTCAAGAGTGAGTTGATAAACAATATTCTTATACTATATTTATATTAGTTCAAGAGTGAGTTGATAAACAATATTCTTATACTATATTTATATCATTTCAAGACTATCAAGACATACAATGTTCATATACTCCATTTATATCAGTTCAAGACTATAAAGATATATAATGTTCCTCTACTATCTTGATATCATTTCAAAATTGTGACGATGTACAATGTTCTTATTCCATATTTTTGTGAGTTCAAGAATATCAATATACAGTGTTCTTATATTAAATTTATATCAGTTGAAAGCGATAAAGATATACAGTGTTATTTCACTCTCATTTATATCAGTTTAAGACTATAAAGATATAGCATGTTTTACACCAGATAGGTCATTTCAAGACAATCAAGATATATAATGCTCTTTTGTTTCATTTACACCAATTGAGAACAATGAATATATACAATGTTTTTATATAGAATTTATACAACTTTAAAACTATCAAGATATGTAATGTTCTTGCACCACATTTTATATCAGTTCAAGAGAATCAAAATATACCATGTTTTTAAATCACATTTATATCAGATACACAATGTTTTTATTCTACATTTTATCAGTTGAAGACGATTATTTTATATAATGTTTTATGCTATATTTTTATCAGTTCAAGACGATGAAGATATACAATGTTCTTATACTCTATTTATATCAGTTCAAGACTATAAAGATATATAATGTTCCTCTACTATCTTCATATCCTTTCAAAATTGTGACGATGTACAATCTTCTTATTCTAAATTTTTATGAGTTCAAGAAAATCAAGATACAGTGTTGTTATACTAAAGTGATATCGGTTGAAGACGATCAATATATACAGTGTTCCTTCACTCCATTTATATAAGTTTAAGACTATAAAGATATAGAATGTTTTACACCAGATTTGTCATTTCAAGACAATCAAGATACATAATCTCTTTTTTTTGATTTACATCATTTGAGAACTATGAATATATAGAATGTTTTTATATAGAATTTATAGAACTTTAAAACTATCAATATATAAAATCTTTTTATACTACATTTTATATCAGTTCAAGACGATCTAGATATACAATGTTTTTATACCACATTTATATCAGATACACAATGTTTTTATGCTACCTTTGTATCAGTTGAACACGATTAAGTTATATGATGTTTTTATGCTATATTTTTATCAGTTCAAGACGATGAAGATATACAATGTTTTAAAACTAAATTTATATCAGTTGAAGACTATCATGGTGAACATGTTGTTATACTACATTGTATCAGTTGAAAACTAGAATATGTACAATTTATTTATTTTAAGTTTATATTATTTCAAGGCTGTGAATATATATAATGTTCTTACAGTATATTTATATTAGTTACCCAATGTACCTGTACTATATTTATATCACTTCAAGACAATCAAGATATGCAATGCTTTTTTGTATGATTTACATGAATTGAAAACTTTGAAGATGTACAATGTTCTTATATCATTGTTATTGTATTTATATGAGTTTAAAACGATCCAGATATACAATGTTTTTATGCTACATTATATAATAGTTCAATACAAACAAGATATACAATGTTTTTTATATCTCATTTCTATCAGATTTTTAATGTTCTTATTCCACATTTGTTTCAGTTGAATACGATTAAGTTATACAATGTTCTTAAACTACATTTGTATCAGTTCAAGACGATCAAGCTATAGAATATTTTTATACTACATTTATGAGTTGAGGTATTTCAAGATATACAATTATCTTATGCTTCATTTACATTATTTCAATTCTTTGAAGATATAAAATGTTCTTATAGTACATTTATATTAGTTCAAGAGTGAGTTGATAAACAATATTTTTATACTATATTTATATCATTTCAAGACTATCAAGCATACAATGTTCATATACTCCATTTATATCAGTTCAAGACTATAAAGATATATAATGTTCTTCTACTATCTTGATATCATTTCAAAATTGTGACGATGTACAATGTTCTTATTCCATATTTTTGTGAGTTCAAGACTATCAATATCCAGTGTTCTTATATTAAATTTATATCAGTTGAAAACGATAAAGATATAGTGTTATTTCACTCTCATTTATATCAGTTTAAGACTATAAAGATATAGCATGTTTTACACCAGATAGGTCATTTCAAGACAATCAAGATATATAATGCTCTTTTGTTTCATTTACACCAATTGAAAACTATGAATATATACAATGTTTTATGTAGAATTTATACAACTTTAAAACTATCAAGATATAAAATGTTCTTGTACCACATTTTATATCAGTTCAAGACAATCAAAATATACCATGTTTTTAAATCACACTTATATTAGATACACAATGTTTTTATGCTATATTTTTATCAGTTCAAAACGATGAATATATACAATGTTCTTATACTCTATTTATATCAGTTCAAGACTATAAATATATATAATGTTCCTCTACTATCTTCATATCCTTTCAAAATTGTGACGATGTACAATGTTCTTATTCTAAATTTTTATGAGTTCAAGAAAATCAAGATACAGTGTTGTTATACTAAATTGATATCGGTTGAAGACGATCAATATATAGTGTTCCTTCACTCCATTTATATCAGTTTAAGACTATAAAGATATAGAATGTTTTACACCAGATATGTCATTTCAAGACAATCAAGATACATAATGCTCTTTTGTTTCATCTACATCATTTGAGAACTATGAATATATACAATGTTTTTATATAGAGTTTATACAACTTTAAAACTATCAATATATAAAATCTTTTTATACTACATTTTATATCAGTTCAAGACGATCTAGATATACAATGTTTTTATACTACATTTATATCAGTTGAAGACAATCAAGATATATCATGTTTTTATATCACATTTATATCAGTTCAAGACAATCAAGAAATACAATGTTTTTATACCACATTTATATCAGATACACAATGTTTTTATGCTACCTTTGTATCAGTTGAACACGATTAAGTTATATGATGTTTTTATGCTATATTTTTATCAGTTCAAGACGATGAAGATATACAATGTTTTAAAACTAAATTTATATCAGTTTAAGACTATCATGGTGAACATGTTGTTATACTACATTGTATCAGTTGAAAACTAGAATATGTACAATTTATTTATTTTAAGTTTATATTATTTCAAGGCTGTGAATATATATAATGTTCTTGCAGTATATTTATATTAGTTACCCAATGTACCTGTACTATATTTATATCACTTCAAGACAATCAAGATATGCAATGCTTTTTTGTTTGATTTACATGAATTGAAAACTTTGAAGATGTACAATATTCTTATATCATTGTTATTGTATTTATATGAGTTCAAAACGATCCAGATATACAATGTTTTTATGCTACATTATATAATAGTTCAATACAAACAAAATATACAATGTTTTTATATCTCATTTCTATCAGATTTTTAATGTTCTTATTCCACATTTGTTTCAGTTGAATACGATTAAGTTATACAATGTTCTTAAACTACATTTGTATCAGTTCAAGACGATCAAGCTATAGAATGTTTTTATACTACATTTATGAGTTGAGGTATTTCAAGATATACAATTATCTTATGCTTCATTTACATTATTTCAATTCTTTGAAGATATAAAATGTTCTTATAGTACATTTATATTAGTTCAAGAGTGAGTTGATAAACAATATTCTTATACTATATTTATATTAGTTCAAGAGTGAGTTGATAAACAATATTCTTATACTATATTTATATCATTTCAAGACTATCAAGACATACAATGTTCATATACTCCATTTATATCAGTTCAAGACTATAAAGATATATAATGTTCCTCTACTATCTTGATATCATTTCAAAATTGTGACGATGTACAATGTTCTTATTCCATATTTTTGTGAGTTCAAGAATATCAATATACAGTGTTCTTATATTAAATTTATATCAGTTGAAAACGATAAAGATATACAGTGTTATTTCACTCTCATTTATATCAGTTTAAGACTATAAAGATATAGCATGTTTTACACCAGATAGGTCATTTCAAGACAATCAAGATATATAATGCTCTTTTGTTTCATTTACACCAATTGAGAACAATGAATATATACAATGTTTTTTATATAGAATTTATACAACTTTAAAACTATCAAGATATGTAATGTTCTTGCACCACATTTTATATCAGTTCAAGAGAATCAAAATATACCATGTTTTTAAATCACATTTATATCAGATACACAATGTTTTTTTATTCTACATTTTATCAGTTGAAGACGATTATTTTATATAATGTTTTTATGCTATATTTTTATCAGTTCAAGACGATGAAGATATACAATGTTCTTATACTCTATTTATATCAGTTCAAGACTATAAAGATATATAATGTTCCTCTACTATCTTCATATCCTTTCAAAATTGTGACGATGTACAATCTTCTTATTCTAAATTTTTATGAGTTCAAGAAAATCAAGATACAGTGTTGTTATACTAAAGTGATATCGGTTGAAGACGATCAATATATACAGTGTTCCTTCACTCCATTTATATAAGTTTAAGACTATAAAGATATAGAATGTTTTACACCAGATTTGTCATTTCAAGACAATCAAGATACATAATCTCTTTTTTTTGATTTACATCATTTGAGAACTATGAATATATAGAATGTTTTTATATAGAATTTATAGAACTTTAAAACTATCAATATATAAAATCTTTTTTATACTACATTTTATATCAGTTCAAGACGATCTAGATATACAATGTTTTTTATACCACATTTATATCAGATACACAATGTTTTTATGCTACCTTTGTATCAGTTGAAACGATTAAGTTATATGATGTTTTATGCTATATTTTTATCAGTTCAAGACGATGAAGATATACAATGTTTTAAAACTAAATTTATATCAGTTGAAGACTATCATGGTGAACATGTTGTTATACTACATTGTATCAGTTGAAAACTAGAATATGTACAATTTATTTATTTTAAGTTTATATTATTTCAAGGCTGTGAATATATATAATGTTCTTACAGTATATTTATATTAGTTACCCAATGTACCTGTACTATATTTATATCACTTCAAGACAATCAAGATATGCAATGCTTTTTTGTATGATTTACATGAATTGAAAACTTTGAAGATGTACAATGTTCTTATATCATTGTTATTGTATTTATATGAGTTTAAAACGATCCAGATATACAATGTTTTTATGCTACATTATATAATAGTTCAATACAAACAAGATATACAATGTTTTTATATCTCATTTCTATCAGATTTTTAATGTTCTTATTCCACATTTGTTTCAGTTGAATACGATTAAGTTATACAATGTTCTTAAACTACATTTGTATCAGTTCAAGACGATCAAGCTATAGAATATTTTTATACTACATTTATGAGTTGAGGTATTTCAAGATATACAATTATCTTATGCTTCATTTACATTATTTCAATTCTTTGAAGATATAAAATGTTCTTATAGTACATTTATATTAGTTCAAGAGTGAGTTGATAAACAATATTTTTATACTATATTTATATCATTTCAAGACTATCAAGCATACAATGTTCATATACTCCATTTATATCAGTTCAAGACTATAAAGATATATAATGTTCTTCTACTATCTTGATATCATTTCAAAATTGTGACGATGTACAATGTTCTTATTCCATATTTTTGTGAGTTCAAGACTATCAATATCCAGTGTTCTTATATTAAATTTATATCAGTTGAAAACGATAAAGATATAGTGTTATTTCACTCTCATTTATATCAGTTTAAGACTATAAAGATATAGCATGTTTTACACCAGATAGGTCATTTCAAGACAATCAAGATATATAATGCTCTTTTGTTTCATTTACACCAATTGAAAACTATGAATATATACAATGTTTTTATGTAGAATTTATACAACTTTAAAACTATCAAGATATAAAATGTTCTTGTACCACATTTTATATCAGTTCAAGACAATCAAAATATACCATGTTTTTAAATCACACTTATATTAGATACACAATGTTTTTATTCTACATTTTTATCAGTTGAAGACCATTAAGTTATATAATGTTTTTATGCTACATTTGTATCAGTTGAAAACGATTAAGTTATATAATGTTTTTATGCTATATTTTTATCAGTTCAAGACGATGAGGATATACAATGTTCTTATAGTCTATTTATATCAGTTCAAGACTATAAAGATATATAATGTTCCTCTACTCTCTTGATATCATTTCAAAATTGTGACGATGTACAATGTTCTTATTCTAAATTTTTATGAGTTCAAGAAAATCAAGATACAGTGTTGTTATACTAAATTGATATCAGTTGAAGATGATCAATATATACAGTGTTCCTTCACTCCATTTATATCAGTTTAAGACTATAAAGATATAGAATGTTTTACACCAGATATGTCATGTCAAGACAATCAAGATATATAATGCTCTTTGGTTTCATTTACATCATTTGAGAACTATGAATATATACAATGTTTTTATATAGAATTTATACAACTTTAAAACTATCAATATATAAAATCTTTTTATACTACATTTTATATCAGTTCAAGACGATCTAGATATACAATGTCTTTATACTACATTTATATCGGTTCATAACAATGTTTTTATTCTACATTTTTATCAGTTGAAGACCATTAAGTTATATAATGTTTTTATGCTACATTTGTATCAGTTGAAAACGATTAAGTTATATAATGTTTTTATACTATATTTTTATCAGTTCAAGACTATCAAGACATACAATGTTCATATACTCCATTTATATCAGTTCAAGACTATAAAGATATATAATGTTCCTCTACTATCTTGATATCATTTCAAAATTGTGACGATGTACAATGTTCTTATTCTAAATATTTATGAGTTCAAGAAAATCAAGATACAGTGTTGTTATACTAAATTGATATCAGTTGAAGACGATCAATATAGTGTTCCTTTACTCCATTTATATCAGTTTAAGACTATAAAGATATAGAATGTTTTACACCAGATAGGTCATTTCAAGACAATCAAGATATACAATTCTCTTTTGTTTCATTTACACCAATTGAGAACTATGAATATATACAATGTTTTTATATAGAATTTATACAACTTTATAACTATCAATATATAAAATCTTTTTATACTATATTTTATAACAGTACAAGACGATCTAGATATACAATGTTTTTATACTACATTTATATCAGTGCAAGACAATCAAGATATACCATGTTTTTATACCACATTTATATCAGTTCAAGACAATCAAGAAATACAATGTTTTTATACGACATATATATCAGTTCTAGATAATCAAGATATACAATGTTTTTATACCACATTTATATCAGATACACAATGTTTTTATGCTACCTTTGTATCAGTTGAAGACGATTAAGTTATATGATGTTTTTATGCTATATTTTTATCAGTTCAAGACGATGAAGATATACAATGTTTTAAAACTATATTTATATCAGTTGAAGACTATCATGGTGAACATGTTGTTATACTACATTGTATCAGTTGAAAACTAGAATATATACAATTTATTTATATTAAGTTTATATTATTTCAAGGCTGTGAATATATATAATGTTCTTACAGTATATTTATATTAGTTACCCAATGTACCTGTACTATATTTATATCACTTCAAGACAATCAAGATATGCAATGCTTTTTTGTTTGATTTACATGAATTGAGAACTTTGAAGATGTACAATGTTCTTATATCATTGTTATTGTATTTATATCAGTTCAAGAAGATCCAGATATACAATGTTTTTATGCTACATTATATAATAGTTCAATACCAACAGGATATACAATGTTTTTATACTACATATACATCAGTTCAAGACAATCAAGAAATACAATGTTTTTATACTACATTATATAATAGTTGAATACAAACAAGATATACAATTTTTTATATCTCATTTCTATCAGATTTTTAATGTTCTTATTCCACATTTGTTTCAGTTGAATACGATTAAGTTATACAATGTTCTTAAACTACATTTGATTAAGTTCAAGACTATCAAGACATACAATGTTCATATACTCCATTTATATCAGTTCAAGACTATAAAGATATATAATGTTCCTCTACTATCTTGATATCCTTTCAAAATTGTGACGATGTACAATGTTCTTATTCTAAATTTTTATGAGTTCAAGAAAATCAAGATACAGTGTTGTTATACTAAATTGATATCAGTTGAAGACGATCAACATATACAGAGTTCCTTCACTCCATTTATATCAGTTTAAGACTATAAAGATATAGAATGTTTTACACCTGATATGTCATTTCAAGACAATCAAGATATAGAATGTTTTACACCAGATATGTCATTTCAAGACAATCAAGATATATAATGCTCTTTTGTTTCATTTACATCATTTGAGAACTATGAATAAATACAATGTTTTTATATAGAATTTATACAACTTTAAAACTATTAATATATAAAATCTTTTTATACTACATTTTATATCAGTTCAAGACGATCTAGATATACAATGTTTTTATACTACATTTATATCAGTTCAAGACAATCAAGAAATACAATGTTTTTATACGACATATATATCAGTTGAATATCGTTAGAATTTTGTAATATCAAGATAGTAGAGGAACATTATATATCTTAATAGTCTTGAACTGATGTAAATGGAGTATATGAACATTGTATGTCTTGATAGTCTTGAACTGATATAAATATAGTATAAGAATATTGTTTGTCAACTCACTCTTGAACTAATATAAATGTACTATAAGAACATTTTATATCTTCAAAGAATTGAACTAATGTAAATGAAGCATAAGAGCATTGTATATCTTGAAATACCTCAACTCATAAATGTAGTATAAAAACATTTTATAGCTTGATCGTCTTGAACTGATACAAATGTAATTTAAGAACATTGTATAACTTAATCGTATTCAACTGAAACAAATGTGGAATAAGAACATTCAAAATCTGATAGAAATGAGATATAAAAACATTGTATATCTTGTTTGTATTGAACTATTATATAATGTAGTATAAAAACATTGTATTTCTTGGTTGTCTTGAACTGATATAAATAGAGTATAAGAACATTGTATATCTTCATCGTCTTGAACTGATAAAAATATAGCATAAAAACATTATATAAAATAATCGTCTTCAACTGATACCAATGTAGCATAAAAACATTATATAACTTAATGGTCTTCAACTGATAAAAATGTAGAATAAAAACATTGTGTATCTGATATAAATGTGATTTAAAAACATGGTATATTTTGATTGTCTTGAACTGATATAAAATGTGGTACAAGAACATTTCATATCTTTATAGTTTTAAAGTTGTATAAATTCTATATAAAAACATTGTATGTATTCATAGTTCTCAATTGGTGTAAATGAAACAAAAGAGCATTATATATCTTGATTGTCTTGAAATGACCTATCTGGTGTAAAACATGCTATATCTTTATAGTCTTAAACTGATATAAATGAGAGTGAAATAACACTGTATATCTTTATCGTTTTCAACTGATATAAATTTAATATAAGAACACTGTATTTTAATATTCTTGAACTCACAAAAATATGGAATAAGAACATTGTACATCGTCACAATTTTGAAATGATATCAAGATAGTAGAGGAACATTATATATCTTTATAGTCTTGAACTGATATAAATGGAGTATATCAACATTGTATGTCTTGATAGTCTTGAACTGATATAAATATAGTATAAGAATATTGTTTATCAACTCACTCTTGAACTAATATAAATGTACTATAAGAACATTTTATATCTTCAAAGAATTGAACTAATGTAAATGAAGCATAAGATAATTGTATATCTTGAAATACCTCAACTCATAAATGTATTATAAAAACATTCTATAGCTTGATCGTCTTGAACTGATACAAATGTAGTTTAAGAACATTGTATAACTTAATCGTATTCAACTGAAACAAATGTGGAATAAGAACATTAAAAATCTGATAGAAATGAGATATAAAAACATTGTATATCCTGTTGGTATTGAACTATAATATAATGTAGCATAAAAACATTGTATATCTGGATCGTTCTGAACCGATATAAATACAATAACAATAATAAAAGAACATTGTACATCTTCAAAGTTCTCAATTCATGTAAATCAAACAAAAAAGCATTGTATATCTTGATTGTCTTGAAGTGATATAAATATAGTACAGGTACATTGGGTAACTAATATAAATATACTGTAAGAACATTATATATATTCACAGCCTTGAAATAATATAAACTTAATATAAATAAATTGTACATATTCTAGTTTTCAACTGATACAATGTAGTATAACAACATGTTCACCATAACAGTCTTCAACTGATACAAATTTAGTTTTAAAATATTGTATATCTTCATCGTCTTGAACTGATAAAAATATAGCATAAAACATCATATAACTTAATCGTCTTCAACTGATACAAAGGTAGCATAAAAACATTGTGTATCTGATATAAATGTGGTATAAAAACATTGTATATCTTGATCGTCTTGAACTGATACAAATGTAGTGTAAGAACATTGTATAACATAATCGTCTTCAACTATTACAAATGTGGAATAAGAACATTGAGAATCTGATAGAAATGTGATATAAAAACATTGTATATCTCGATCGTCTTGAACTGATATAAAATGTAGTATAAGAACATTTTATATCTTGATTTTCTTGAACTGATATATATGTCAGTCCTCATTGCGGACTGCAAACGAAATCTACAGATCATGTAGCATAACCGGCAAGGACGTGAGAATTTAACAAGTCGAAAGCTTCAAATATCTTGGATATACTATAACATCAAATGCAAAAAGGACACAGAAATAAAGAAAAGAATTGCAATGTCCAAGGATACTTTCTATAAAATGAAGTAAATATTCACAAAGAGGAACATAACAAATGTCACTAAAATTAACACCTTGAAATCATATGTATGGTCTGTTCTCTTATATGGCTGTGAGAGCTGGACACTGAACAAAGATACAGAGAAGAGATTAGAAGCTCCTGAAATGTGTTTCCTTAGAAGGATGCTAAAAATATCATGGACTGAAAGAAAAACAAATGTGGAAGTCATGGAACTGGCAGGATACAAAGGTCCCTGATGAAAACTATAAGAAAGAGACAAATGGAATTTCTAGGACACATCTTTAGGAAGAATGGGATAGAGAAACAAATGCTATGTGGAAAAATAGAAGGGAGGAAAAGCAGAGGGTGTTAAAGAACTAAATATATCGACAGCCTCAATAACTATGTCACCAAGAACTCAATGAGCAACATTGAGTTGATAAGGAGGATTGACAACAGAGAAATCTGGCATGCCATGGTCGTCGATGTCTGCCGCAGATTTGACACATGAAAAAGAAGAAGATTTGGATCGTCTTGAACTGATATAAATATAGTAACAATGATATAAAAACATTGCACATCTTCAAAGTTCTCAATTCACGTAAATCAAACAAAAGAGCATTGCACATCTTGATTGTCTTCAAGTGATAATAATGTAGTACAGGTACATTGGGTAACTAATATAAATGTATATCTTCACAGCCTTGAAATAATATAAACTTAATACAAGTAACTTGTACATATTCTCGTTTTCAACTGATACAATGTAGTATAACAACATTGATAGTCTTCAACTGATATAAATTTAGTATAATAACATTGTATATCTTGATCGTCTTGAACTGATATAAAATGTAGTATAAGAACATTTTATATCTTGATACTTTTGAAATTGTATAAATTCCATATAAAAAATTTGTATATATTCATAGTTCTCAATTCAGGTAAATGAAACAAAAGAGCATTATATATCTTGATTGTCTTGAAATGACATATCTGATGTAAAACATTCTATATCTATAGTCTTAAACTGATATAAATGGAGTGAAAGAACACTGTGTCTTGATAGTCTTGAACTCATAAAAATTTAGAATAAGAACATTGTACATCGTCACAATTTTGAAATGATATCAAGATAATAAAGGAACATTATATATCTTTATAGTCTTGAACTGATATAAATGGAGTACAAGAACATTGTATATTTTGATAGTCTTGAACTGATATAAATGGAGTAGAAAAACATTGTATATCATGATAGTCTTGAACTGATATAAATATAGTATAAGAATATTGTATATCATTTCACTCTTGAACTCATATAAATGTACTATAAGAACATTTCATATCTTCATAGACTTGAACTAACGTAAATGAAGCATAAGAGCATTGTTTATCTTGAAAAATCTCAACTCATAAATGTAGTATAAAAACATTGTATATCTTGATCGTCTTGAACTAATACAAATAAAGTGTAAGAACACTGTATAACTTAATCGTCTTCAACTGATACAAATGTGGAATAAAAACATTGTGTATCTGATAGAAATGTGGTATAAGAACAATGTATATATTGATAGCCTTAAACTCATATAAATGAAATATAAGAATATTGTATATCTTTATAGTTTTGAACTCATGCAAATGAAACAAAACATCATCGTATATCTTGATAATCTGGAACTCATGTAAACGTACTATAAGAACATTGTATATCTTCACAGTATTGAATTGATATAAATGTGGAATGCAAACTTTGTGTATCTGATATAAATGTAGTGTTAGAACATTGTATATCGTCACAGTTGTAAAAATATATAAATTTAGAATAAGAACATTGTGAAACTTGATAGTCTTCAACTGATACAAATGTAGCATAAGACTATTGTATATCTTCATAGTCTTGAAATGATATAAATGTAGTATAAGTACACTGTATATGTTCATCGTCTTTTACTGAGATAAAAGTAGTATGAGAACATTGTGTATCTTGATCGCCTTCAACTGGTATAAATGTAGTATCAAAACATTGTATATCTTTATAGTATTAAACTGATAAAAATGTTTGTCTTGATAGTCTTCAATTGATAAAATTTAGTGTACGAACATTGTGTATATTGATATTCTTGAACTGATACAAATGTAGAATAAAAACAATGTTCATCGTCATAGTTTTCAAGTGATATAAATTTGGTATAAGATTACTGTGTATCATGATAAGCTGGAACTGATATGAATGTACTGAAAGAACATTGTTCATCTTGATAGTCTTCAACTATTATATATTTAGTATAAGAACATTGTGTATCTTGATAGTCTTTAGGTGATATGAATCTACTAGAAGAACATTGTTCACCTTCATAGTCTTCAACTGATATAAATTTAGTACAGGAGCATTGTGAACTTTGGTAGTCTTGAACTGATATCAATGTAGTATAAGAACACTATATATCTTCACAGTTTTGAAATCATATGAATGTTGTATAAGAACACTGTATATCTTTATAGTCTTGAACTGATGTAAACGGAGTATAAAAACATTGTATATCTTGATCGTCTTGAACTGACATAAATGTAGAAAAAATCTGGAAAAAATTCTTCTTTAAATGTTGCAGAATAGTTAATGATTTTGAAAAAAAAGCATTTCAGTGATTTATGTAAAAAAATTACTTCATGTACATTAATCTGTAATAACAATTCCCTTGATAAAAAACAATAGACATGTTATATACACAAAGGGGCACAGTAAATAATTATACTATTAATAAATATACAAAATATAATCATATCAAAATTATCCTATATTCTGTATAGAAAATGATGGAAAGAATCAAGCCAACTTGAGATGCAAATAAGACAAATTTCTTCCACCATTCAATATGTCAATTATTGAACTACATAATTCATATGACAACTGCACATAAAAAACTGCAAATAAGATTTAATTTTTTTACATACACCATTGCAACTTTTAAAACACGAGAAATTTCAATATTTGTGGATGTTTTTGAGTGAAAAATTTAGCAATTTAACTACTTTGTGATGATAAAACTGGAGAAGTGCTAATAAGCATGCACAATATGTAATGAGTAATAAACAGATTCATAAATTCTTATAAACTATTGAACATACCACATAATACAAGCTCGGTACATCACCATTATGAGAAAAATTCCTATGTAATTATACTTTTGTGGATTCCTCAATCTGTCCTTCAGTAGAACTACCATCTGATGCTGATCCACTTGCAATAACTTCACCTTTCATGGACAACTTGTCACTGAGGACTGAGTCAACATTTGTTTGAGAATGGATATCTTCAGCACTCCAATAAACACTCAACTCTGACTCTGAATCTTACAGAAATAATAATAATAAAAACAATTAAAGAATGCAAAGAAATGGTAATTTTTAAATGTTGTTCCATGTTGAAATTAAAAAGTAAATTGTAAGGAAGATCTGGTATTCTTATGTCCAAATTTTTCTTACTTTTCAACTAGTATATATTAAAGTACATACATTGGTGTGTTTGGCTGGGGATTCTTCTAGAACAAGTGTCTATGACTTATTAGCAATAAATGAACAGTACACACTCCACTTGTTTTTAAGTAATATATTCAAAACAAGTTAAATGCAAGTACAAAAATTTTATATTTTACATGGTGTTTATTATAGTTGTATCTCAGATACAGTTCTCTTCTTGTCAACGGAACTACTTAGGCCAAATAAATTGCTTTAGAATTCAGATGAGAAGTCAATCTATTTTTAACTCAAAAACTATCAGTTTTTAAATCACTTATTCCTTTTCTTGTCTTTCTTTTTTTATCACAACAGTATCGATGTACAGTTCACTTAAACCATCTCGTGAGTTACTACAGTTGTATATTGAACTTCCTGATACTTGTTTACTTTCTAGTACATTGGTCTACTTTCAATAAATGTCTGCTTTTTTTACATATAATCCTACTTCCAATAAATGTTTTCTATATTTGCTCATAGGCCTACTTCCAAATAGTCGTCTGCTTTTTGTCAAAATCCACAATGATAGGTTCAACTGCTTTATAACACCCCTTGACAAAATACATTATTCTCTTAAAGTATCAGAAAACTGTTAACATTACGTTAACATATCAACAATTAGGCTATTCATTCCCAAGACATTTAGCCTCACATATTCCAACCTTTCTCTAACTAAAACATTCTTTTACTTGACTTTACTTTTGGCTTTCTTCCCATTTTTATCTGTCTTCTTGCCACTATTTATAATGTGTTATAACGTGGGTCTTATAGAAATTTCTGTATCCTTGATATCAATGGCTTGCATATGGCATTCGATAGCCTCCACATCAATATATTATGACTTAGAGTCACAATTCTTCAAACAATCATCTGCTTTAACTCAAATCTCATAAAAAAAAAATAATCAAATATTAATTCCTAAAATAAATAAACAAACACTACCTTCACTAACCAGTCTTTTATGTCTGCCAGTTTACATTTTCAATAAGATAATGACAAACTGTAATTGGTGACCAATCAATCATAAAAACTGGCTCTAATTTAACTGTTTGTTGAATAAAATCTCCTTTTAGCTGTAAATCTTTTTTAGATATTTTAGAAAACCCTTTAGACCCAAAACAACTATAAATGTTATTTAACTACAGTGTCCCTACAAATATTCGATCTATCATTCGTCACTTGAGTTATACCAGTTTCAGAGAATTTCACCACTCATGATTTAGCCTTGACGAGGGCAAATTGAGGGGTGAAATTCCCTAAAACTGGAATAATTTTTCAATAAGTCGTAAATGAAATGAGAAATCTAGCTTCACATTTATTATTTTAAATGCCTCTGCATCAGAATAAATTAAGAGCATCAGGCATATTTTATACACATACAAAATATTTTATACAACAGGCAAAAGCACATTTTTCTACACCACAGTTATTCTTTTTCCAGAGGACATGAGGAAGCCTACTTTACCCCCAAAAATAGTCAACTGCACCTAAAGTTTTTCAAATTTCAAGGGATTTACATCTTTGAGATAAATTTTGTGTTTTTACTGATAAAACTATAACATTTTAGACACTTGTAAAAAATAAAATGTTAGGGAGTGCAATAAAAGCACATTTAACAAACGGATTAATGTAAATATCTTCTTATTTACCACAGAGTGATAACAATAACAATAACATTCACAAAACAAAGAGTGATCATTTAGTACTATATTCAATATTCTAATATAGTAAATTATTATGTAAGGCTATTACATTTTTAACTGTCACAATTTATTACATATTATTTGACATAAAATTTCTACTGATAATTTATATTGATATGTACTGTTATTTGTTTGTTATGATTCATTATTTTTTATATTATATATGGTTTAGTTTATTTATAATTTCATACAAAGCCACATGAAGAATATTGATGTTAGCTTTCCTAATTTAACAGTGAAAGACTAAAGTGAATGCAGCTAGTCATCACCACCCACTGCCAACTCTTGGGCTACTCATTTTAGTGAATAGTGGGAGTGACTTTTATATCAAAATAACCTCACAACTGAAAGGGTGAGCATGTTTGTTGGGATGAGGATTTGAACTCACAACCTGCAGATTGTAAGTCGAGTGCCCTACCTATCTGACCATGTCAAACACATATACATGTGTTAGTATGTATTATAAAAATTGTGCTATTACTGTTAGTGTATGTGAAACCTAGTTTGTATGATTCCTAGAATTCACTGAGAATTCTCTGCTATGAACATGTAGATCTAGGCCTAATATAAATAAAATTTCCTTTCGACTGATGCTGTATATGTTGTCCACTGTCTGATTTGGTTTGGCAATGCTTGATGTCCAACACATAGTTAGGCCATATGTTATTTTGGATATTTTTTGTAATGCAATCACAGAAAAATGTATGCAGTTACTGTCTGTATAACATATTTTTGCCACACCTACTGCAAAAAAAAATAAAAAAAATTGTGATACATGAGAGGGATCTAGTACAATGTCTCACTTCCATGGTACTGACTCTCACTTGAAAACAAACTAACTTTTGATGTTACATTTCTATCCATAAATAATATTTTTCCAAAATATGATGTTACTTTGATAAAGCATAAGATGCATACTTTGTGAAAAATTATGACTTGAATGAAGTAATCAAATGAAGACAACAACCAAAATTTATCTAATTTTGATAAATATTCTACAAGTTGTTTGAACAATGTTTCAGTTATGAACAACTGATCTAAGTTTTTCTTAAGATGAATTGAATCATCATTGTCTTTGTTTTGCTTTTGGACAAAATCTTTTTTTGTATGCCTTTTTTATTTTCTAATCATCTTTTGAAAATTTTTAGTCTTGTATTTGACTGAAAAATGTGTTTGACAACTGTTTTATTGAAACAGAACCATTTTTTTCTAATTTTACAACAGTGTAATTTCTAATCTTGAAAAATACAAACTATAATTATTAAATTACATACCTAATTATATTTTTACTTTGAAACAAACAAAGTTTTAAGATGTCTTATAAAAGTATTACAAAATAAATAAAATGGTAGACTATATAAAAAAAATATTTGGGTAAGTTATCATCCAGTGAGACATTCTCCATGTACCACATGAGGGTACTGATAACATAAATTTATTGACAATTTTGGCTATGCTGTAAACCTAAAATATTAAATGAATCATACAATGGTGTGATTTATAACATATATTATTTCAACAAATGATAGCTGCAGATGTACTGTTTTTGTTGCATAACTGAATAAGCATATCTATTGTAGACAAAAGCCAGTGTCTTTTTGTAAAACTGCACTCCCATAAAGGGTGTTATATATTACCTCAATTTTTTTATTAGTCCATAAACTGAAAGAATAAGATAAAATGTCTAAAAAGCAAAAACTAAAGTTTTATTTATCAATTTAGTGTCTGTGTTGATTTAGAAGTGTGGTTTTTAATTAATAATTTCCATGATATAATAGCAAAACAGCTCAATTCACAAATAATTTAGTTTAAAATCTAAACAGATATTTTCACTTCCAAGTCTTTATGTACTTGAGCCAAAGTTAAGTGATTCAATACTATTTCATTAATTTAGGCTTAACTGAAAGAAAAAGAATAGTTCATTAAGCTGACTTATAGCAGCATGATAAATATAAACAAATGTTATTTATATTTTTTTAAATATATGATGAAGATTATTAAAACTTTTTAAACTTGAAATTGTAAACAAAAGTGTAGTAACCATGAGTTTTAATGAAATAATGTTTCTGGTAGGTTTATTAGATCTAATGGTCAAGTTAGGTTACAAATAACATTAGAGTCAAATAATATTTAGCTACATGTGTTAAAACTATGAATGCAAACTTTTTAAATTATGCAATAAAGAAAGCTTGTTGAAGAAAAGGTGAGGGCACCTGGAGACTTACAAAACTCAAACTGACCTGCTGTTGATGGATTGGAGAAATGAGAAACAATGTATTTGGACCTAAGTTATGTGATTCCACCATTCTTTTTTCATTTCAGGTTTAATTACAAAAAACTTGTATTTTGGGCTTGCTTGTTCCATCAGGATAAAGTTTGTTTACAGTTAAGCACAAAGCTGCAAAACAGACTATCTCTGGTCTGCCCACCACAGGTATCAAAACCTGATTTCTAGTGTTGACTTCATCTTATAGGATGCCCAAACAATTGGGTTTCAGTCTTTAGTGTGACTGTTAGGCTGATATCTATTTCTGCAAAATTTAAAGCAACACCTGAAACTGTACAATGTTAACAAGTTCTGCTGTTATTATGTACATCCAAATCTAAATCTAGTTAACACATTAGGTCAAAGTACTAACACTAAACATGTTTGGTTCTATTATTAGTTATATCGGTGTCCAATGCACAGAAATGAATTTTTAAGATCTGGCCTATGCATGAAACTAGAAGTCCTATGGCATATAATACAGGGTGTTCGGAAAACCACTGTGCAGTTTTGTATGTTAATAAATATATAAGTGACTTAATACAAATACTGATATTTCTTTATGATCCCAAAGTCAAACTTGATACGTTTATCAACATTAAAAACAAATAAAAATTGTTTTCTCATAGTATCAACAGATCTGATCTGTCAAATATGGTTAACATATTCTTGGACCTATGCATCACATCAGACGATAACATGCATGTACGACTACGAAAACACAGTCCATTAAATAGTTAACATGTTTCCAAACTGTTTACTTATCTTTAAACTTAAGTAAACTTTGTGGGTCACAGTATGGGCAAATTACGCGTACAGTAACAATTAGTATTAGTTCTATTTGAGAACCAAATAACCTTATTGACTTACTTTTAAACTTAATAATCATAACTATAAAAGAAATTTGCCTTTACTGTTTACCGATCCAGAAGACTTCTAATATTTATAACTGAACCCTTTCTCTCAACGATGAGTATATATGAATGCAATTTTTCAGCTCCGAATATCCAACAGCTAAGGTCACATATATGTGTTTTTATTTACACTTCTAAAGAAACCGATATCCGTGTTGAAAAGTAGTTTTAAAAATTATCGTGTATTTTCAATTCTGTATCAGACAGCTTAACAAATGCCCAGGCTAAAACACATAGTTGAGAATAAAAGCAATAAAGTTCAAAAATTAAAACACGATTTAATGCGATAAAATACCTTAAACTTTTACATAAAACTCCTTATGCAAAATTTACGACGTTATCTTGTGTTCGATCTTCTTGTTCTCTACTTTTGAAACTTTAACGAACATATACGTAATGCGCACAAGAGCCAATAGAAGGCAAGGTACTACAGAAAGACATGCGCACTGCAATCGACAGAAAATATGACGTTCGCCTATTTCTTGACATCATTATTAATATTTATTTTATAGATGTAATGTTTTTTGTTTATCCGTTAAATAGCCATTAAAATTAAGATTTGCAAATAACAATTGCGTCAAACTCTATTTTTAGATAAAGATTAAAACCTTATTGCGACAACTAATGAACTGTGGTTGAGTTACCACATAAAATCTTCTTCAGAAACTAAACTTCGATAATTATGCACGATACTTTTATATATGTAAAAACAGCTCGTTTGGTTTGAGAATTTTTTTTTTTTTATGTAGAGCAGCAAACAACGTTTCAACCTTCGGTGATCATCAGGTTCACAAAGAAAGAAAGAGGTAACTGACTAATAGATGACCACATGTTTGAAGTGTAACTGGGTGTAGGAATGTAGAGGGCGAGCTTAGATGTTTGAACATATATATATATATATATATATATTTGAATGTGTAGTACTTCCACATAAAAAAAAAACGCCAGAAGTAGTCATCTATGATGAAGATGCAGGAAGTTTGATGGCAAATCCTCACCTAATTACACTTTACCATTTCGTATACAAGAGTTGTATTACTGGAGATATAGCAGAGTTACAGCTGATTAACGCTATAGACCGTTTACTCGTGGAATGTAATGACGACTTCTCCACCAGACCTCATGAGGTTGGCAAAACAAATACCTCATAAGATTGATACTGGCAGTGCAACTCCAATAAGCCAGTTGGCTTAATGACAGCAACTTGCAAAAAAAGGCTGAAACATACAAAGAAATCGAAGGCTTTAAATAACAAGGGGTGTAAAATCCGACTACTAGTCCTTGTGCATCATTACGAATTGTTACGGAAGAATGAATCAATCTTTAAGATTAAAAAATATGTATAAATTCACAAAAATAATTCCAGCAACTGCCAATTATTTAATCTACCTTGGATGTTTGTCTGGATCAAAATGTTTTTCAGTAATCGATTTTAAGAGAGAATATTAGTAAGTTTAAGACAATGAAGCAAGTAAAGAGAACAGTCTTTACCTCTGGGAATAGCTTACGGCAATTTTTTTTTGTATAGTCATTTGAATTACGTCATGAACCCGCTACACTTCATTGGCTAATGGTGTATGCTTTCTTTGAAGAACCATAAAACGCCACTGCATATAGGAAGAACTTTGCTCGTGCTTATGATGAGCCAATAACATTTCTGAAACAACTGAAGAAAGAAAATCTTAAGAAAAAGTGTGAATTGTTTCATTAATAAGCAAGTTTCCTGGGACACATACTCAGCAGACAAATTGCATTCACAGACCTATTTAAGACTCAATCTGTGTGAAGTAAAGGGATTTCGTGAACTGTGTTCTCAGTGTAGTCATTCTATAAAACTGTTCTGATACAGCTCGTCATCTACACTATTATTATTTGATGCATCAAAGTTGGTGTCTGGAAGTTTATAGTTCGGAGTTCCATACAGCAAGTTGATTCCATAAACTTTAACTGTATAACTTAAATGTTTTGCACCATTTTGAACAGTTATAGAAATACTGATACATTATCCACAAAACCATTTATTAATAAAGGACGTGTGCAAGCACTGTGATAAGTGGGATGCATGAGAGTGAAGACAACAAACCCATGTTACAGCAGAAATAGCCAAAGCGAGAATATTCACAAATGATGATGACCTAACGTGGTGCAACACTCAACTTTGAAGATGTTGAGGAAAAAAGATACGCGTCTGAAACTAATTATTCAGTAGATCAAGAATAGTGTAGAAAAACTCTCAATTCCAACAGTTTTTACGTACAACCTTAAGAAAATGATATACTTGGCACAATGGGAATCATTATGCCCACAAGAAAGTCTATGTTGAAAATAGGAAGATACCAATGGACAGAAACATGACTTCAGTTGCTACTTCCCAATGTCTACATTCTGAATTGCTTCAACATGGAAATATGACAGCTAGATTCTTATGCATTAAGAAGACAGTAAGATTGTCCTTTTATTAGGTTGAATGTTAAGGATCTGTAGAGAATTGATATAAATCATGTGAACTATGCTGTGAACAAAAAAGTCCACCACTTGACAAAATTCCTGTTAATGGTCTTAGTCTGCTGTCACAAAGTAATAATAAAAAATGAATACATATAGTTATGATGGATTATTCTACAAAAGCAAAAGCATATTATGTCACTAAATAGAAAGTGGAAACTGGAGCAAAGAAAGTCATTAATGAATTTGTTTCAAGATTTGGAGGGCTCAATAAACCTCATTCATACCAGAGAAAATTTTGTAACAGCCTTCTTTGTGAAAATGTGTCAATTATTTGAAAGCAGAAATACCAGAATAACAGTTTCAATGGCATTGTGAAGATACACAGCTACATATTTTGAATCACTTAACAATTTATATGGACAGATAGAAGAAAACATGGGTTTAAAATCTTCGAGTAATACTTATGAGTTACAAAATCACATTATAAAAACTGTAGACAACATACAATTATCACTGATAGTTGAGAGAGAAGTTAAGGTGTCATTGGAACCACTGCACATGCATTAATAAGATAGTTAATTAGCAGGGCTTCACAAATAATCTGTAGAAAGGCCAAGGAACATCACTGAGGTCATACAGGAATTTACTGGTACATTGTTGTACAGGTGTTGGTAAGGGTCATATTTTGTACTGAAAAGGATGAGTGATCTGGTTCATATGATCCATAAGGATGATTAGTAGCAGCCAAAGTTCAACCACTATGATTGTCTTTGTAAGTAATTTGGTAAGAGAAAGGCATGCGTGATAAATTCATAGAACTTGTTTTGTGGAAGGTCAACCTGCTAGTCTTGAATTCCTGTAGAAACCACTTTCAAAAGATCACTAGGGATAGACACACAAGTGAATTTTCTCGAATAACTATTTTGGGAGAACTCCGTTAGTGATAACAAGTGTCAATACTACACAAGAGGCCATCCCATATGTATAACACAACTCTCAGAAAATAAAACCATAAAAAATAGACTTGTTGAATGGCCAATCCTGTGTTATTTTGAATTAGCATTATTCAAAGGACTTCTCAACCCAGTAAGTAGTCAGTGTTGTAAGCTATCATTAAATATTTGTTTGCTAGAGTTATAATTTTGATATTTCTTGAAACAGTAAAAGAGTATGATGTAAATATGAGAATCAATGAATTGAATTTTTTTTTTTTTTTAATTTTTACACAGCTATTTAAGTACTATCTGTACTAGCCATACTTAACTTAGCAGAGATAGACTAGAGAGAGGTCAAAAAGTCAGCACCACCCATCTTGGGTTTCCATCTTACCAATGATTAGAAGGTATGACCAACACATTATAACGTCACCACAGCTAAAAAAGTGAGTAAGTTCGTCAATGGAGATACAAACCCACTTCCTGCAAGTTGCAAGTCAAGCATCCCAACCACTAGGCCATATGAGAAATTATTATTTGTCTTCAATTATTACCTGTTAGACAGTGAGGATTACTGCATGTGTAAATCATTTAAGAGTCATACAATAATTTTATCTGTGATTAAAAGCCTGCAACTAAGTTTTATGTTTGTGAAATAGGCACACATTAGTTTTTGATAAGTCCTCTCAGAAGTTATTTGAACCATTTTAACATTAATAAGTTTGCTCTAGAACATGTTTAATCAGGTAATAACACTAAATACTTTGGTAAATAAGGTTTAATTTCTTACTAATGAAAAAAACACTTCTTAATTACACATCAAAGGATATTTCTTCAGAAATGCTCATATATTCAGAACAAGAAAATATATAAATTTCTAAACATAAAGCAAATCATGTTGAATACACATATACTATGAAACCAAGAACTGGCCAATGTTAAGAGGAATGCAGCTATCTTAATCATCTTGAGATTATAACAGAAAACCAAAAACTAAAAGTTTCAACATGAAATTCTTAACATGATATGCATATCTTGAAAAACATATTTAAAAGTTAGAAATGCTTCTTAAAAATCAACTTACTTAAGAAACATTAACAAAGCTAAACATACATCATTTTAAAGAAACTAGTTTTTATTTACTTTGCAATTTTCATTCACCCTAATGAGTGATTCAAATTATTATTCAAGGATTATAACAAGTACATAACACAAATCTGTTTAAAATCTGAAGCTGTATCCAATACATCTTGATAAATATTCAATATTTTTTAATAATGCACACATTTATAATAGTAAGTAATAATTCATAAACTGAAGTTTCTACTAAGTTCAAAGAATTTTCCTTGGAGTTAATCAAATAACTTTAGTTTACTCTTTGCTACAATCATATAAAGAATTTTTTTCTGTTGATAATTTGACAGCGTACTTAAAAAAAATTATGACAACCAACATTTACTGATACTGATAAAACAATATACATGATAAATTTTAAACTAAAGAAAGGAGGGTTAAGATAAACTTCCTCTGAACAAAATTTAGTTCAAGATCTTTTTTAAAAATATAGCTTTTTTTACTAAACCTATTTAACAATGATTTTAAAAAAGTGATGGCCAGTGTAAAAATTCAAAACTTTAATTCCTGATTTACCATTATTTTAAAACACTGGAACTTAACATTGTGGAGACACGAAAACAGTTCAAAGAGTAAACATTATCTTAACAATGGTGTTTCTGAAACACAAACTCTGAACACAAGTTTGAGATTCATACACAAATGACAAAGTTGATAACAATTTGTAACTGTAACAGATTGTAACACTGTTCAAGTCTTGTTCTTTAGACTTCTGCGAGCACATCACCTTGTTCAAGTTTGTATCTGCCAACATGAATCTTGTGTGGAACAATTGGATCAGATGATTATTTCCAACATCATAATTGGAGATTTAGAACTGGAAGTTGGTGATCTTAAGGATCCAGGCACCTGGCTTGAGAAGTTTGACATGCTAAGCACTAATCTAGAAACTTTCCCAAAACTATACAATTGGATTGATTTGAAGAAACTGGGGCACAAATATAACTCTATTCTCCAACCCTGGAATGGTCTTCCACTTCCACAGTATCATCTTCTCATCTTAACAATGTTTGGTTCTACCTGTATATTCAGACATTTTCCTACATCAGAAACAACCTGTGCTAAGTACTAATAGTAGAAAACTGAACATGAAATTACATTTGACCAGCTGGGAAACAGACTTCAGAGAAAGAAATGAAACAATGTAACAGCACCAATCTTATTAAACGAACACTCTGTAAATATTATAATCAATTTACATTTTCTTTAGTTTTACTTATCTGGTATTTCATTAAGTGTTTGTATGTAACATAAGAGTTTATTTTGATTTCCTGCAATATTCTTGTTCTAAATTCAGATTGGCTCCCAAGACCCAAAAGGTTGCTGACCTCTGTTCTAAAAGATATGTGAAATGTAGAAATTTGGTTAAAAACAAAAAACACGTCCTCATAAAACATTAAAAGACACAAGATCATTATCTATCAAAATATTGAACACAATATTCTTACAACTTTAAGTACTTAAAAACGTTCTACAAAGGAGAACATCATTGTTATAACACAAACTACAAGATAGTTTAAAACTGCTGTCACAAAGATGGTGTGAACATTAAGTATATAAACAGAAACAAGTTATTTGTTTCTGTATAAGATTTAAGAAAGTTTGGTCTTTGAGGTTATCATACATCAAATGTTAAGTAAAAACAGAAATCTTCTAAATAACATACAGTATTCATCACTGACTTATTCTTGGGGTATATAAGTGTCGGAAAACTTTCCCTGTTAGACTTAATTTTGGACTTCACTCACCACAAATATTTGATTAGATGTTATTATCAACCTGTTTACATGCATTTTAAACAGAAATAGACTCTGCCTTGTTCAAATTCTACACAGACCAATAATAACTTATGTTAACATTTTTCTAAATTGAAAATGTACTTCCGATAATTTACCTCCACTCACACTTATAGCTATTACTTGACCATCAGGGTTTTGCTCTTTGTGCATCTAAACATTGGTCTGATGTTTTACTTCTTGCTCCAGTTTTTTATATCACTCTCAACTGCCATTGGTACTATACTCTCAACCTACATCAATGCTCCCTTTATCCTGGTACTGTATATAAGCACCTCATTCAGAAAATCTTATCAGTTTTTTGAGACTGATACAATTCCAGTCTTTAACTCCAGCTTTCAGTGGAAAGGAATGGTGGGAGAGTGTTAGCAGATGTGAGTATTATTAGAAATACGTTTTCAATTTAGGAAAATATTAACTTCCAAAACCCACCTCCACTACCAAATGTAGCTAGAAACCCACATTGAGAAAGTGGATATGCTGGCATTATTTAGACAAATAGCATCTGCATATATCAAGGAAGTACCAAGTTAATAGTAGTACTCAAGTGAGGTAACCACACTACATCCAGAACAGGTATGCTCTTTACACAGTGTCTAATTCCTGTATCAAGGTGGAATAGTACATGAGAAATCATAATTATAGGCCAATCCCAACCCATAGCCAAGGTTTCAAAACTCAGGGTTGGAATTAAGAGGTCTTGGACTCTGTATCACACACTGATGGCAAGGGAAACTGAGTCATAGTGTTACATATTGATATACTTTTGATTGGATCCCAAGCCCGTAGCCATAGAGTGATGCATTTCAAACAATCAGAACATGATGAAAAAGTAAGCAACACCTAAGTGGAAAAAAATTTCTCCTAAACCTGAATAAATCCAAATGGCAACACCTCAGTCTCAGAACGATGGGATTGTGTATGCCTTACATGACCAGAAGAACAAAACTCATTCAGTCTGGAATTATGAACAGTCATTCTCACTTCCCAACTGAGTTGGAAAGGAGCACTCCACTTGCCTCAGAAAGTATGGAGAGAACTTGGAACAATGTACTCAACCAAGGATGGGAACACTCTGCATTCAGAATTACAACGAGATAGTGGACCTTCTTCATTGAACAATATACTAAACTGATGTTGATGAAAAAGAAAGGCCATGCACACCTTAGCTTAGCATAAAATCAGAACTGGTATTATGAGTAAGCTCCTATGAAGGCTAGTACCACTCCCATCAACATCCAGGGATCCAAATAGGATGGGCTTTCAACTTTGCCCTCTTCTCCAATATCAGATGAAAACACTCAAACACTCTGAAGGAAAAGCCTCTGTTCACCACCCCAATGACTGGAAACTGGATGTGTTAAAAACTCCCTAACTCTACTAGTAGTATCTGGGACCTAGTGCACACTGGGGGAGTCTTGAGGAACAGTGTTCTGGAAACAATGAAATAGGTGAACTAAATTCCCTAAATTTGAAAAAAGTAAAATTTATTGAAACCGATGAATGGCAGGGATGAGCAGAATCCCCTTTAGCTTTACTCATGATAGTCTATAAGTAATACCATTTGGTAAGCTTCTGGATGATCTTATGAAACAGCTTATTTCTACAAAGCTTGTTACAATTGGTAGTAAGTACAATTAAATTAGTTGTTAGTGTAAAACTGGACTAATAAAAGCACACCTATCTGGTCAAAAACTGCCACAGAGTGGGATCCAGTGAAAATAAATGGGGTTAAGGGACTGTGAAAATTAAGAGATGTAAGAGAGGGACACAAAATGCTCATTCTTCCTTGTAATCTAGCAGATGTTGTCCAAATGGACACAAAGGGTAGTTGAAAACTCTCAGAGGAAGAAACTGCCAGATAATATAAAGAATGCGATTGAAAAGTATTGAGAGAAGGCTCTATAATAGTCCATACAATGTCCTCAAATGGGCAGCTAAAGATATAGAAATCTCACAAATCTGATGAGATGCAGCTCTCAGAAGTTTCCTTGCCTGGAAGGAAAGTCCAGAACAAGCAACACAGAACAATTTGCAAAGCTGACTTATCTAAATAATTGGGAACAAATATCAGGAAACTGAAGAATATCAATGAACAAAGACTCTAGTTCCATCATCCCAAAAGAAGTTAGTGTTAGGCACATAATGCCTCAGGGCTCTACAGGACACAAATTATCTCTGTCTGATTGGTCTTAGAGATGAGAAACATCTATCCAAAGAATCAGTGAGAAAGATTTATCCCACTCCTTGGCTGTCAGAGTCTTATATGGTCTCTTGAGAAGCTGACCTAGTAAACACAGGCACTGGGGAAAAAAAAAAAAATCCAAATTCTCTTCAGCCTCAGAACCCCCTGGAGAGACATCCCAAAACCAAATACAAGTTTTCATCTTACAACGAATAAGATCACAGATAGCCTCAATTGAGAATGACCCCTCTGATCTTTGACAGATACTAAAAAAAAAGAACAAAGGAGGGCTGATTAGCCTCCATACTAGAAATAGTAACCTGTGAATTCATGACTCAAAATGGTGTGTCACAATTTCTTTTTTTCAAATAATGAGTTATCCAGAAAAAGTGACACAAAAATCACAACCTAGTATGTTAATTGTTGCAGCACTTATGTTTTGTGTGTTTGAAATTAAATGCAAAGCAATGCAATGGGCTATCTTTGCTCTGCCCATCATGAGCATTGAAACCCAAATTCTAGCACTATGCGCCACTAAGAGGCTGCACGTGTGTGAAGAAAACAGTGTCTAAACATTCTGTCAAGAAAAAGTGATAACATTATCTAAATGAGAAGCTGATATACACTACCAGTATAGAGGGAGCACTGATGTAGGAGGATGGTATATTGCCAAGGGCAACTGAGTGTGGTATCAAGACTGGAGCAAGAGAGAAAAATCATATTGATGCTTAGATGGGTAAAGATTGAAATCCGGTGGTTGAGTAACAGTTATAAGTGGCAGCAAAAATAAGTGTGTTTTGGAACTAAAGATAATATGATGAATAATTTATTATATTTGGGGCATTTAATACTTTTGGTCAGATATCACATAGTAAATCTTTAAGTATCAATAAACAACTACCTGGGAAATATTCAAAGATTTTTAAATTTATGTGAACCAGAACCATTTTATAGGACCGCATTTAGTGTGGGTAATGCACATTTACCATTTTTTTCTATAGAACTATGTAACTTTCAAGTAATCCGCTAAAACTTTAAAAACTTATAGGTCAGTATCAATACATACATAAATTTGAAAATACAATATCAAGTTATTTGGATGAAAGTTTGAAAGTCAAACACAACAAACTAGCTCTTACATCAATTAACTGAATGTGCTGTTATTCTGTTGAGTATATTCTGTGAAATATTACTAATCTGTAAATCAATGTTATGAAGTCATGCCTTATCTCTACTTCGAACCTCACCATCCTTCACTCTTCTTAGTTCTTCTTCAATAATATTATTGATGATATTATTTCCATTTATGATTTAAAGTTTCAAAGACTTTGGAATGTCAGGGATCAACCAACGAATTAAGGATGTGATGATAAAAACAAGACTCTAAAAGAAATAAAAACATAAGTTTCACTGGAGCAGTTTCTAAAACATAATCCTTTTACATAACACTGTTTAACCAATACAGATTATAAAACTTTCTCAACAATGATTAAATCATGAATTTTTCTTAAATTACTAATGAGCATGTATAGTCATTCAGAAAAGTATCAGTGTGACAAACATTATACTGGATGAACAGAAGCCACAAAAAAAATCTAACACTTATAAAATTGGGTAATAAAAAAGGATAGTTTTATAACAAAAATGATTAATCCAATCCATCCATTTTGTGAAGGATAATTTGGTAAATGTAACTGAAGATTTTATAAACATTCTAGGATTGTCCTGGCTGTGTTAATATATATTACCTATTATAGCCTATTTATGTTGTTTCATTAAAAACAACTATAATGTTTATACATTTTCAGTCGCAGTAAATATTAAAAAGTTTTCAACTCCCCTGAAGTTAATTTAATATAGTATTTCTCAACTGGTTCTGTGGGTTTGTGTACACCAAAACATATGTTTAGCTTCCTCAAAAACTTTAAATTACAAATAAAAGGTGATTTAATAAAAGCTATTCACACTTCATATTTGTTTTGAAAACTTTGGTTAAATAAAGTCTCTTGGAATGATAATACACACACACACACCTGAGATATATTTTTTAAAATCTTTGAAAGTCTAAGGTTAGTTCTACAAAACTTTCAATTTATTTACAAATATTGTTAAGGTTTAAAAAATATTCTATCTTTTGAAGAAAGAAGGTTGTATTTTATATCCTAAAGTAAAAGCTACTGTAAATTGATTCTTTTTAATATAAACTAAAATGAGCTCTAACTGTAATTAAGTCCAATCAAAATAAGATTTATAATTGGAAAACAAATTATTTCCAACTTCAAAAATAACAATGAAAGCCAAGTGAGCTACAACGAGATGCCAATAAATTGACTTGTATTCATACTTGTTGTTTACTGTTGGGGGCTCTCTAGTCTTGATACATGAATGGAGAAATCATGAAACAAAATGACTTTAAAATAGAAGCCAGTATTTTAAACAACTTATAGTTGATGTTTTCCATTTTATAAAATTTCTACTTTACCATAAAATTATCTGTACTCAGTTAAGTTTTTTTAAAAAAGTTAACTTGCTAACTTAAACAACTAAGTACATTTTGTGCTCTTATATGAACAACAATATGCAAGTTTGTTAGCAATATCTAATTGTAAGAAAATAATTCTATAGTTTCCTTCCAAAAAACGTTCCTTTGAAATCATGTTGGGTGAGGATATTTTGTTGGAACTTTGTGGATCCGATGCCTGGAAAATTTTAATAGATTTGTACGAGCAGGAAAGTAATAACATCATCCAAGTGTTTTATCTTCAAGTTCTATTGTGTTTTATTTAAACAATATTTGTGTATCAATCCTGAAATACAGTCATTAAAAGAGTAGTTGTAGTTGATTCAAATGTTGCAGAAGATGAAGTCAGTAAAGTTCTCTCTCTTGAAGATGTATAACTTTGTTATTGCACACAAAACAGAATCTAGAAACAATCCTTCCATCTTCCTCAGAGAAAAATCCATTAAAGTTTTGTGCAAATGTTACTTCTTTTAGAATAAAAAAATGAAACCAATGGTGAATATAATGAAATCTCTCGTAATTATTTTTTATGTTTATAGAAGGATAATGCTATTTCTGTTTAGTACTATGAATAATTATGTTACATTAAAAAATATTAAATAATGCACTTGAATAGAATTCTAAAACTACTGTAATTTTTAACTGACCTACAATCAGGTTTATAAAAAAAAACAAATTCTTTACTGCTTAAAGCAACATTAATTGTCTAAATCCATCAGGTGAGCTTCGTGAAGTATTGGCTTTGACTGACAAAATAAAAAAAAAAATTTGCCTGACTTATGTATAGAATACACTCTTTTCATTGTTTATAGAGATGTCCAATAGCAACGTTAAAGAGAATTACAGACATTTCTTGAAGAACAGAGGATAATGAAGAGATATGTCATTTAGGTTGAAATTGTATATTCTAGTTTGTATGTGTTTATGTTATGTTGTATACATTTCCAGAAGAGAAGACAAAAACATCTATAAATAACAAGTCAGAGCATCATCAAATCATGGAGTAAGATACAGACTGAGAATTTATTTATTTATTATTGAAATCAGAAAGTAAAATACATGTAATAAATTATAAATTGTGTTTTGATATCAAGTTTATTAACACTGTGAGACAGCAAACTCCACTTTTATTTTGTTGTAGTTTCATTTAGTGTTTTACTATTCCTTCTATCATGTAGTTCAACTATGATATTTTAGTTAATGTGCCAACTTATCTTCTAGCTAGAGCATGTTGATGTTAAGTATGTATCTATTATTAAATTAACACAAGCTTCCCCTGGTGGTGAGGTACAAACATTAAAGTTGTGAAAGATCAGATAGATTTATGGTAGTAGCCAGTAACATGAGATATAACCTTATGGTCTAATAACTTCATAAAAACCCTTCCTTGACTCTTAAATGAAGTTTGAATTATTGCTCAATATTACAGTTGATCTTAAGAAGTTGTTTAAATTTGAAATATTTTTAAAATTTGTTTTAAATTCTTCTGCTTCTTTTTTAATTCCCTTATTTATAAAAAATAATTAACACTGAGGACTAGGTTTACTAACTGTACTGATATGAGTGGTAAAATCTGTAGTTATTTAAAAGTTTTATTTTGGATTTGTGTTGTTTTTTTTAACCATGGTTGTACTACGATATTTTTAGTCTGTTTCAACATGCATATATCATGAAAAGTAATTTAATTAATGTTTGAATCTGTAAAATGGTTATGACTTGTGCAGTTGATGTCTCATTTCAGAAGGTTTAATGTTTGAATCTGCATAAAATGGTTTTAACTTGTTCACTTTGATATCCCATGTCAGTAGAATTAAAGTTTGATTGTATGTAAAATAGTTGTGACTAGTGCACTTTGATGTCCCATATCTGTAGGGTTAAAGAGACATGACACTGGTTTTTAATCACATACACATTGTTTTCAATGCTCTGTTACTTTAAAACAATAAAACAAAATTAACACTTACTTGCAGTATTTAACACTGGTGTCAGTTTCAGAAACGATATTCATATCAACAGAAAAGTCACTGATATTGAAATATAACAGAGTAAAGTTCAGCAATCCATTCAGTGACCCATCTGGTGAAATGTAAACTGAATAGAATATTTGGTCAATAAAACTGGAAATAAAGGTGATGATGCCTGAAAAGTAAGAATTTTGAATTAATAGTTCAGAAAATAGCATACTTTCACCTTAAATAATATACTGTAACATTATTAGTTTGATAGTGTAGGAACAAACCTTAAAGTGTTTCACACCATTAAGTAGATCCCACAATGAAGAAAATAAACTTTTCACACATTTAAATGTCATAGTACAGAGTTAACTAGATTTGACATAGTAGATAATAATAAAATTCAGTGTGTTAAATGTCTATTACATGAACTTTTTAAATTAATGAATGTAAATTTGTTTTCTAGTATTATTAAACTATTTAATTCTAAAATGGAATAGGACTACATTGCTCTGTAGAGAGATTACGAAGGTTAAAATGATTGTTTTTTGTTTCTACAAACATTAATATGTTCTGTACTGTCAACAACTTTTACTTAGTTATGAACAGAAAATGCTAAAACATTAATACAATGGATTTAAAAGTTTTAAATTATTTAAATTTATTAAATAAATTATTTATTACTGGGCATAAGCCCAGTAGAGAAGATACAAGGTACACAAACAAAGGTTTTGAGAATGCACGTCTCCTTGAAAAGAAATCTGAGATACTACTGCGGAATTGTCAGAATGTATCATGAAAAAATTTTTCCCTCCAAGATAGACCTCCATTGCTAAATTTACTGCAAGGAGATCAAGAACACTGACATGGTGGGTGGACACGTCTCCTGTCCAAATACCCTGGAACTCCTGATCATGAATATGTCTCCAATCTCTGAAGAGATGCATCTGTGCACAGATGGATCTCAGGACAAGATGGTAGAATGGATACCCCAGTAATGGATGATGTTCCAATCTAACCACCTTTGCAACTGACAATTTTGCTTATGAGTAATGAGACAGGATGATCCAAAGGATCAGAACGCATGATCCATTAACTGCACAGTGACCACTGAAGTGACCCCATATGTGCTTATCTCAAAAGGAATGAGAAGCTGAAGGATGCCCAAATCCCAAAGGGATAAAACCATCCATGCAGTGGGAGATGGAGACAGAAATAAAAGCCTGAATAGGGGTTGGTTGAGTGTGATGTATGTAGGTATTGAAAACATATCCAGATGAATGAGATATTGCACTGATAACAGAATGGATTTCTTCAGTCTGATAACAAAGATCATTTGTGGCTTCTGAAAAGAAAATCTGAGTGTGTTGTTCTGCTAGTTGACTAGAAGTAGCCAGTCATCTATATAATGATATACACTTAGGCCCCAAGGAGCGTTGGCGAAGAAAAAGCTTGAACAACTCCATTACAAGATATAAAAGTGCCAATGCAAGACCAGAGAAGGTAAAAAGCCTGAATTGCAGCACCTGACCTTTGTGCACAAATATGAGAAAATTACAGGAAGATTCTGCTGTTGGAATAAGTATCGAGTAACAACGAACTCCAATCACCCAAAGCCCTGGTGTAATCTGCCATGGTAGGTTGAAAAAGGATTTTTTGTGTGAAGTGTGAGGAGGATCTAAAAAACTGGTTGTGCTGAGACAGAACAATGGCTAGATGCCAATCTCCTGTCTTCTCAGTTACATTGAATAAATAGAAATAAAATCTTGAAAGAACAGGACTGACCTTCTCTACTGCCCTTTTTGATTAACAATTCTCTTATAGCCTGAGAATAAAGCTCCATTTATTGAGATTCTGTTGGAAGTGAAAAGCAACAGATTGGCCAGATAATGGTGGATCCCTGGTGAAAGAACTTCAGATGTCCAGAAAATGTTGTGATCATGCTCCCCCCACCCATGGAATAGTCACTAACACTGTTGTTGTCAGTCTGCCCAAGCTAAAGAACCTCAAGAGAAAGGAATCTATTGTGGGAATCAATAGACCTGGAAAACAGGTGGGATTGGGAAACAATAAGGGTCCATACTTCCAACTTGGTGCCAGATGCTGAAGAAAGAGCAAGAAGCAAAGGATGACAAAGATAAATGTGTAAGGGCTGTATTAATTCATGATTTTAACACCTCTGGAAGTCCAGTAAAGAACATGTAATTGAGAAAAGGAGCTTTACTTAACACCCCGAGGGTAGAAGATGGTAAATGAGCCCTCTCTAACTAAGTATCGCTACTCAATAAATCCCTAGAGCAAACATGCCAGGAAACCAAAGAACTGAAAAAAGACAGTCTGACTGAGGCAGATATCAACAAAACCATCAACTCGTCCTCTGTATCTTAACTGCAAATATTTTAGTATGAATAACAATATTACAAAGAAGAAAAAACCAACTAGTCACTTGTTCTTTCACCAACCAGACAGGAGTAGAGTTAAATACAGAGGGATCCCTAAAACCTCACAAACTCGAATAACCAACTAAAGGAGATGAAAAAAGTTGATCAAAATGATCGAAGAAAGGCTGATTTTCAGATAGGCATTGCTTGGTATGTCTTCTTTTTCATGGATTTGGGTTTGCTGTTTTGAAGAGAAACGGTTGGATGGACGCATATGACTTGTTGCCGCCTCCTTATCAGAGACGACAAATTGTTTCAAAAGTACCCAATTTTACATATGTGCAATGGTGGGAACTACACCTTCACGGAGTTCCACTAGTGGTTCCCCCTGGTACTCAGTTCTTTGTGGCCAGTGCTCCCTTTTTGTAGTGCGCTGCGGTGTCCCTGCTGTCCCAAAAAGGCAAAGATAACAAGGGGAAGCTTGGTAAAGCCTTCTTGGATACCACATCCCAGGAAGATAACTTTATTTGCAGAAGTCTCGATAACCTCCCAACCATACTCATTATACTTCAACACTTCGCAATCTTGACGCTCTTGTATTCCTCTTTAAGATGCGCCGAATGAGCCAGGGTAAAGACGGTTACTTATTCCCCTTATGGAGCAGCACAGCTTTGGGGCTTCTGGATGAGCTATCAGTGAAGAGGCGCTACACTCATTCGGGTTACAGGCAATTCCAGTTGTCTCCCACAGACAGGATACATTGTGGCAGAAGCAGAGCCCATCTTGATAAGTGAAGTTCTACAACATTCTTTAAAATTCTTTATCAGCTACTCAGCACTGAATCTACCTGGAATGTTCTGGAAAATGGGTAACTTTGAAAATTTCATTATCCAGGTCACAAAAGCAAAGTTTGAAGAGAAAATGGGTCTTTTCCATTTACTTTACGCATAAGCAATTGGGAAATAACACTTTCTGCCCAGAAACAAGAAAGAGTAAAATTTTTTTACATTGTGTTATTTATTATTATTATGTTTTAAGTCTTGGAATCAGATGACCAAAATATAATGCACCAATATGACCTACAGATTATGATTCCACGTGGAGGTGGAGGAATCAAAAGTGATAGGTAAAAAGGGCGTTTTATTGTCAAATAGACGTCGGGTCCAGAGGTTGGTTTGTTTTGTTTTGAATTTCGGGCAAAGCTATACGAGGAATATCTGCGCTAGCCGTCCCTAATTTAGCAGTGTAAAACTAGAGGAAAAACAACTAGTCATCATCACCCATCCCTAACCCTTAGGCTACTCTTTGAAGGCTGCAGACTCCTTATCAAGAGCTGTGGCAAATTCTTTCATAAGATCAAATTTTATATGCAATGGTGGGAACAACACCTTCTGGAGGTCCACTAGTGGCTCACACTTGACATTGTGCCTCCCCCAGAGAACTCGGTCCGTTGTGGTCAGTGCTTCCTGTTGTAGTGCGCTGCGGTGTCCTTGCTGTTCCAAAGGCAAAGATGACAGGAAAACTTGATAAAGTCTCCTTGGAGACCCATTAATAATGCTACCATTTTGAAGTCTCCGATAACCTACCAGCCATACTCATTATACTTCAAGGCTTCTAGCAAGGTCTTGACGCTGTTGTATTCATCTTTGAGGTGCACCAAAAGATATTTAAAATTTAAAATGTCTGAAATTTGTATAATATGAAATCTTACTATTCAAGCAAGCAAACATTAACCATCTTAACTTCTAGAGTTTGTTTGTTTGTTTGTTTTTGCAGTGCTCGCAGGTTAAATGAGGTGCCCAGGGTTTGTCTTGATCCCCGACAGAAATATATGCCTTCTACGCTTCAACATTTTAGCAGGTGCTGTCACAGAGTACGTCTTGATAAATTAACCACATACTTAGCAGAATGCATCTGGAGGATGCTTGCAGATGCCATCTCTGTAAAATCAGATAGGTCTATATGTTCACTTTGGCAGCTAGAACTAAACTGAAGCGGTGAGTAGTGAGCCTGTATATATATATATTACTATGGAAAGATATAGAAAATTCTAAAAGGTTCTAGAGAATACTTGTGAGTTCCAGAAAATTCTCTATCAGCTACTCAGCACTGAATCTACCTGGAATGTTCTGGAAAGCGGGTAAATTTAAAAATTTTATTATCCAGGTCACAAAAGCAAAGTTTGAAGAGAAAATAGGTATTTTCATTTTACTTTAGGCATAAGCAATTTGGAAATGACACTTTCTGTTTAGGAACAAGAAAAAGTAAAATTTGGTTACACAGTGTTATATTTCACTTTTATTCATTGAGACTGATGAGAGTTTCTTAACAACTGACACCCAAAACCAACTGATTTGGTTTCCAAGATAAATTATTAAATATCAATGTTTGAAGCAAAGAAAGCTAAAGGTCAAAGTTTGAAAAATAGCTTTTATAACAAGGACAAATATGCTGCAAAGGATGAAACATTTTCCACCAAAATTTGGTTGTATGCAATCATAATTATTAGTAAATGACTGGACCCAAGTCAAGTGAAGATATTGCTTGCGAGTTCATGCAGTATTACTAAGCGTCTTTATATATCAGAAGAATTTGAAATTTCGTGTTTTCTGGAACATTCCACAAAATTTGGTCTTTTCTATATTAATTAAGTGAGTGTAAAACAACCGGGTTTCCAATGCATCAATAAACAGATTTTAAGTGTTTATTTCACTGTTTACAATAAACAGGTTTTAAGTTTTATTTCATTCTTTATAATGAACAGATTCAAAGTTTTATTTCATTGTTTATTATACACATATTTTAAGTTTTGATTTAGTTGTTTAAAAGAAACAGATCGTATGTTATTATTGTATTGTTTACAGCTTTGGTAGTAAAAGGGTCTATATTCCAATCGGCATTATTTTCAACAATGCAATGAACACTTTTACCTCTCTTGACACCTCCGATACTAACGGGTTTTCAACATCGATCAACAACAAAATATTACCAGAGAAACGAGCACTTTCTTCAATGTCTCCAACAATAGTGGTAGACAGTGATGGAGAAATCAGACTTGTGAGAGAAGGTACAGGAGGCAGCAAAATAACTACAGGAACTGCTTTTGTAAGTTAGTGGAGTTTAATTTGTTTATTACGACTGTTTGAAACATTTACAGTCCATACAAAATGTGTAACACATTTTACGTATAATTTAATGACAGGAAGGGGCTTGTTGGTCCTTCTAGACCGTACTATCTTCTAAACTGTACTTTAAAATGAAAATAAAACATTCAAAGCTAGCTCCTAGCACTTAAATATTTATCAAGTCCTCCTTCAAACTCGCTTAAATTAGCTGCATATATGACAACAGCCCATTCCAAAGGTCAACCACCCTTTTCAGAAAAGTGAAGCGGTCTTAATCAAATATAACTCCTACCTTGACAAAATTTGTTTTTATGCTCCCTAGTGATAAGGCCCAGAATAGCCAGATAGTTAAGGCACTTGATTCGTAATCCGAGGGTCGCGGGCTCAAATCCCGTCACATCAAACATACTCTCCTTTCAGCCGTGGGAGCGTTATAATGTGACGGTCAATCCTACTGCGTGGGTAAAATAGTAGCCCAAGTGTTGGCTATGGATGTTGGTGACTAGCTGCCTTCACTGCTAAATTAGGGACGGTTTGCGCAGATAGCCCTCACGTAGCTTTACGCGAAATTCAAACCAAACCAAACCCTAGTGATAAAAAATGATAAAAATCAAACTAGGATTCAGCCCTATACTATGATATAGTAATATATCATATTACTTTCTCTGCTATATGTCACTAATACTAGTGACATACTAAATTTATGTCTTAACACATACAGTGTGAGCTAGAAACTAATTAAATTTCAGGTGAGAAAAGATATTGATAGCGATCAATTACCAATATGTTACGCCTTCGATCTCGCCCTCCACAAAATGCAACCTATAAAAAAAGTTTGATTACCATAAAACACATTAGCAAGACTATTAAAAGGAATTAGACAATCAATCACCTAATAACACATTAGAAGGAGTAAAACCAAATAGAACTGGATAACAAATGTCAAGCAAAACGGAGTGCCTTCAAAAACGGCAAATAAAACAGCATCGAAACAAAACCATAAAACAACGAGACATATGGAAACCAAACACAAATAATAACCTTAATCACAAAACGAAGACTATTCATGATAACAAGAGACAGACAAACCAAAACACATAAACAACATAAAATCACATTACAACACAAATAAAACTACTTAAACAAGATAAATGGGACAACTTTTGTTCAAAATTAAATGATAAAACTGACCGAGAAAATTCTGGACACACCTTAGACGACTCACCAATGACAATTCAGCCGCAAGAAAATATCCTACGCTTGAGTATGATAACATAATAGCTTACACAAGTAAAGAAACAGCCGAAGCTTTCAAACACCAACTACAGAATACATTTAAAACACATATTGGTCCAGATATGAAGACTTACTTTTTACAACAAACTCACAAATTATATAATAAACAATAAAGAATAATTTGAACCAATTTCCCCAAATAATATATCTGAGACAAATACAAGACACATCACCAACTATGAAGACAAGATGCTAACGAAAGAAATATCGATACATGAACTCTATGAAGCAACAAAAAACACACAAAAAAACAAATCTCTGGGTGAAGATGAGATACAGACATCCTTCTTAAAAGGAACTACCAAATTATTTGACCACTTAAGAGCACTTTTCAACTTATCATTATCCTCTGGATACAAACCAGTTTCTTGGAAGCATACTAATATATTAATGTTCCATAAAGAAGAAAAGTCAGTCAATAAACCAAATAGCTACCGACCAATCAGCCTGTCCAGCTGTGTAGGCAAAAGTTTAGAACGCATAATTAGTAATAGACTCTCCACATACTTGGAAATAACTTCTTAGTTACCTGAAAAACAAAATGCTTCAGAAAATTTAGACAAACAACTGACCACTTAGTCAGATTAACTGAAGAGATAGATAGCTTTAATAAAAACAATGAACTCTCGCCTGTTTTCTTCACGTTGAGAAAGCATTTCGTTTCGCATGCATCAAATGGGACAACCGCGTGGAGTTATTCGCTGGTTATCTAACTTTTGAAAAACAGAAAATGTAGAATAAATGTAGAGGAACCTTTTCTGAGTGCTTTACTTTAGAAGCTGGTGTCCCTGAGGGAGGGTGGTTAGTTCTATACTTTTCATCATGTATGTAAACATATGCCATTGAAGGATTCTAATCATGGATTCTCCTCACAGTTTGCTGATGATGTGGCAGTCTGGAATAGTGCTTCAACACCAATAGCAATCACAAACATACAACCACAATTAAATAGAATAAGTGAATAATGACAAAAATATCAAATAAAAATTCAAAATAAATTCAGCAAAAACACAACTAGTCGAATTTACCAAACTGATAAAGCACAAACAAGTGCAGCCTGTAATATATATAAGTGGAACACTACCTCAAATTGCCACATCAGCAAACATTCTCGATCCAACCTATGACTCAAAATTAACATGGATTAACCATTTAAATGAAATCAAAAACGTCTGGCGAAAAACCAACTATGCTAGGAGTTTAACTGGCAAGAACAGTGGAACATCAACAGAAAATATACCAAAATTTACAAAACGTATATTAGACCAGTAATTAACAATACAGCTCCAGCTTGGATTACTGCAAGTGACAAAATAGTCAAAACCAAGTTACAAACAATATAAAACTCCTCACAACAGCATACAGAATTCCCAGAACCATCATCTAGTTTTCATACACAAATATTCAAACATACCAACTATAGCAGATAAGCTACATCGTACAATAACTTAATTTGATAAACATTAGATGAAAAAAAATTATTATGCGAACTAGACAGGTACCTCATATTATGAAGATAGTCCTAAACATTTCTCCTTGAACAACACATATTTTAAACTCAAAAATAAATTAAAATAAATAATAATAATAAATATTTTTATATATACGGAAGGAAAAAAAAGGCCACCATCAAACTTGACTTCCTACTGATAGAGCAAATAATATCGATAAATGTACGAAACTAGTACATGGACATTGCCCTGAAAAGGGTCGGAGTAAACTCAGTCTATTGGAACATGTAGCCACACCAACACCACTACATATTCATGTAAGCAAGGAAGAAGGAAGTGGTCAAGGTATACCTGAACCTCCAGGGTACATAAGGTCACCCAAATCCCGAGAGAGCGAAAGGTGATACAACAACAGTAACAATGTCTCCAACAATAATAAACACACGAATCATATTCCCGCTAGAACTCCATCCTTGCTTGAGACATATTTGCAGCTTTAAACTTTACAATAATATTTCATCCAGTGTAGAAAACTGTACAAAAACACATGGAAGATTCGAATGATTTTTTTTAAAGCTGAAAAGTACCAAAGTATTGAAAAATTTATACTTCCACACGTCAAAGAGTTTTTGAAAATAGGCCTAACTTTAGACCTATTTTTTCTTTAGACTTGTCGTCACGACTTTATGGTGTTTATTTAAAAGAAAAAAAAGAAGAAGAAAATATAATATTCTTTCGCTAGACTACTTGAGGTACCAGTACCCTGGATGGAAGTTATGTAAATTCAAGATTAATGAAAAATTATCTTCGGACATGAAAAGTTGTTTCCTTTACATATATATATTAAAAAAAAAAGACCAAAACGCTCATAAATACAGCAAACCACAAAATGTAAAACCGCAAATTTGCACGTACCTAGCCAAACCTCATGCTAAATTTGGTGAGATCCATCAATAGAGGACAAAGAACTGGTAAAAACACGCAAAATCCAAAAAAATAAAATTCATGAGTATTTCTCCATGGACCTAATGAACTTCCATATCTGTTTTGGTGAAGTTCCTTTCACACCCTGTGAAGGGATGGAAGCTAGACAACATCACGACTAATATCTCTTGGGCTACTCTTTTACCAACGAAAAGTGGAATCAACCATGACTATATAACATCCTCAAGGCTGAAAAGGAGCATGTTCGATGACGGGATTCCATGTCCATAGTTCCCTTAAATGTGTTGAATAAAATGATAATTATTATACACATTAACTATGTTTCAGACATTTAGACATATGCAAAGCTCCGTCATATTAACAAATAACTTGTCTCTGTGGCAACAGGTGCCACTCATTCTTCTGTGCATTAAATTATAAACGCAAACGGTTCCCATAGAGACAGAACAAGTATTTTGTTAAGATCTAACGTGAGTAACAAGTCTGCCCTAACGTTATAGCAAATGCCTTTCTCTCCGCAAGGAAGAAATGAAATTCCGTAAGTAACTTCTACTTTTATCAAATTATATTGTTAGAGAAGGCAAACTTATGTGACCTTATGTGACCCACTTCCTTCCCACTATAAACTACTATTTAATTACAAGAAACAAGAACTTCTATTTTACCAAATTTATGTAATCATTATTACCAGCTATTAAACAATATATTACTTCTGACGAAAGTAGAAACTAAGACAGCGGGTACTAAAAAGAAAAAAATTAGTACATGTATGCACTTGTATTTCGACCTTAATTATTTGTATAACCACGTACCTCTGGTTGTAGTTAAATATAATCGCGACGTTTCGTCTAGTACGATGTATTAAAACTTTGTTATACACTAATTTCATGGCAAATCAAATGATTGCTTTGGTTAATTGTGTACGTCGCACCGCGATTTGTGTGTGATAACGATGCTATTTTCTCTTCACTTCTATTGATCATAAGTTTTGTATTTGCTCATATCTTTGATATACATGGAGTGGTGTCATGTAAAGGAAACTGTTGTTTCCATTGATCAACTTTAAATAATTTAACTACTTTGCATTATTTGTATTAAGATATAACACCAAACTTTTTTTATTAAAAATTATAAATCGATGAGACAGTAATCACGTCTTTAACAATAAATACATAAGAGGCAAGGATTATTCGTATTTCTCATTAAATAATAGAAGTTGTCTTAATTTCAAGTCACATGGCCACAGGTAAAGGAGACTACAGCGAACTCTCTTCTAGAATCAGTTAACACCATTATGTGTATATGCATTTGTTTGTTTTTGAATTTCGCGCAAAGCTACTCGAGGGCTATTTGTGCTAGCCGTCCCAAATTTAGCAGAGTGAGATTAAAGGGAAGGCAGCTAGTCATCACCACCCACCGCTAACTCTTTGCTACTCTTTTACCAACGAAAAGTGGGATTGACTGTAACTTTTTAATGCTTCCACGTTATTGTTTTCAGGCCAAGTTTTAGTGACTTTTTAATTATCTTACCACTGACGATCATCTAAATGGTGATATTTGGTCAATGAAAGAAATAATTTCCTAAATAGGAAGTTGAAAAATCAGTCTAACAAGTAACCTTACAACGTATAATTAACCAAAGACTAAAACAACAAGTCACCTTACAACATATAATTAACCAAAAGACTAAAACAACAAGTAATCTTACAACAGCTAATTAACCAAGAGACTAAATGAACAAGTAACCTTACACGATATAATTAACCAAGATACTAAAACAACAAGTAACCTTACAACAGCTAATTAACCAAGAGACTAAAACAGTAAGTAATCTTACAACAGCTAATTAACCATGTAATATTGGAATACACACTTTGTTTAATATTACTTTTCAATATGCTCAGTCTTTCTACGATCATCAGAATACGTTCCATTAAATATTTCACTAAACTGATTCACACTAAAATCAAATACGTATCTATGCGTGTCTATGACTAACAATCTTTGTTCCCTGCCTTTTCACAACTACAGTATATTGTTTTTAGGGCTCGTGCAACAGTTTGAGTTGTATTTCTGTAAATAATTACAAATATCGGAAGATGCAACTTCATATTAAGGTGTTGTAAAGGTGTTCCAACATTGATGGATTTTTTCAGTTATCTGGTGAAAATAATATAGGGTTCAAATTCACATAACGGTGATAAATTAGGTCTTTTCTCCTTCAACGCTGATGTTACAAGCTCAAAGAGTGTGGTACTTCCCAGGCCGCGATTATAAATTGTTTGGTTTGTTCTAAATTTCGCGCGCTACGATCTGCGGTAGGCATCCCTAATTTAGCAGTGTAAGAATAGAGAAAAGGCAGCTAGTCATCACAACCCAGCGCCAACTGTTGGGCTACTCTTTTACCAAGGAATAATGGGATTGACCATACATTATAACGCCTCCACGACTGAAGAAGCGAGCATGTTTGGTATTACTGGGATTCGAACCCGCGACTCTCAGATTATGAGTCGAGTACCTTAACCACCTGGCGATGCCGCCTAGTAGTAGGATCTGATTCTTGTGATGCATCTTTAATGCCCTGGGTTAGAAGAGTATTTCTAAATAGTCATGGTTTTTTATTCGTAATATCAAAGTGCGGTGTTCATTCCTTTTGTGTTTATTTTTGCGGTAAATAGAGGAGAACCATGAACCATCGACTACACAGTCCAGGGAAGCTTTAGTCCCCGGTATAAAATGCTAGTTTTCATTCCTTAATCAAAGTCAAATAAATTTAAAGGTAATAGCCACTTACCTGTTTTTACTTTACATACTGACTAGTTTTATTCGTCACAAGATAAGCTGCAATTATATTATTCATGAGAAATGTGAAAAAGTAAAAGGATTGAATATTTTGTCACTGCTTCGTTTACTCACAACTTTGTTTTTTTCAATTTCGCGCAAAGCTACTTGAGGGCTATCTGCGCTAACTGTCCCTAATTTAGCAGTGTAAGATTAGAGGGAAGGCAGCTAGTCATCACCACCAACCGCCAACTCTTGGGCTACTCTTTTACCAACGAATAGTGGGATTGACCGTCACATTATAACACCCCCACGGCTGAAAGGGCGAGCATGTTTGGTGCGACGAGAATCCGAACCCGTGACCCTCAGATTACGAGTCGCAGCCTTAACCCACCTGGCCATGCCGGGCCTTTAACAGCCTTGGTTTGTCGTTTCTTCTGGAACGTAGTACACCAGTTATAATGAATAGTGAGTACATACCAACAAAGTGCTACATATTGTAATCAAAGGCTGGATATAAATTCACAGAATATTTTTTTTTTAAATCTAACTGGCCATTTCTTTTTGAAGATAAATGAAAAACATTCGCAAAGTTGTTTGGAGTTTCTCAGAGAGATTCCGAGTGAAACAAAAGTACACCACGGATTAGAGGTGGTTTGCCCACTCTGATATCGAAATCAATTGTCTTATTGTTACAAGCCTTCAGACTTGCTGCTGAGTCAGGACAATATATAGACCCATGTAGAACTTCCATGCAGTACGGCAATATTGGAACCCCCTTCTTGTGGAATTCGAAACCATTCTCCAGTTGCAAAGGCTCCACTTCCTATAAGTCCGACACTTCAATGAACCGCCTAACTGAGTGCGGGGTATTTGATAGAAGCTCTACAGTTGCATGGTTCTACACATATTGTGATAAAGTTCTGAACTTATAGAAAAATAAGTGTCACCGAAACTTACTGAACACAAGATATCTCCCCTTTTTACCAAAATGTGGCTGATAAATGAGGATATATCTTCTTTTTTTTACCTACTGCGATTTTGGTTTTATTTATTTATGACAAAACTTTTTCTTTTGGTGGGTGTGTAGGTTTGGCGCTTTATGGCACAAAGCAATTAAGCTATCTGCGCCACTTTTTCTGTGGTGTAATTATTTATCATTTACCAAATGCTGTTATTTCTTTTCACACTTTTTTTTTACTTGTTTACATAACATCCCATCAGAAGAGATAGAAGTAGTAATCAAATATTACAGATGTTTTATGTCTAGACTAGAGCCAATAGATTCAATTCTCAAATAAACTAGATAATTTAAACTCCCAGTGAGACGCTACAAAAGAACAGAGATATAAACAGACATGTCAATCTAAACTATTATACAAATTAAAATGTGTATGCTGTGAACTCCGAGTTTGAATAAATATTACTAGTTATTAATAAACGATTAATTACTGACCAAATATTCAACTGTAATTCAAAGAGGTTCCATTTTAAGATGCAAACTCGAGTCCTTGTTTTTTTATCAAACTATTTTGTTTAATGAGTTAACTAAAAAAATTGTAAATAGAGAACAGTTTGGCAAGAAAGAACGATTCCATTTTCCTTATGTAGTTATAAATTGTTATTACTTATTTTATTGTAAGAGTTATTAGTATTTTACCACGTTTTACAAATACTTAATGTACTCCCCAAAAAATTATCGTATCGACCGATAACAAACTATATTTTTAAACATATTTTTCTAAACAATTTATGCACCTTGTTTAATGTAGGTATACCAGTAGCATGGGTTGAGACGTAACTTTGGTTTTAAAAGGGGAGGGAAGTTTTGGTTTGTTTCAAATTTCGCGCAAAGCTACACAAGGCTATCTGCGCTAACCGTCCCTAATTTAATAGTGTAAGACCAGCGGGAAAGCAGCTAGTCATCACCACCCACCGCCTCATGGGCTACTCTTATACCAACAAATAATGGGATTGACCGTCAGATTATAACGCCCTCACGGCTGAAAGGACGAGCATGTTTGCCCGCGATCCTCGGATTACGAATCCAGTACCTTAACCACCTGGTTGTGCCGGTCCAGAGAGGGTGCAGTACTTTCTGTGTGTGTTTTTTAGCCACATCGGGCTATCTGCTGAGTCCACTGGTGCTGGCTGTGCACACAAAATAATATCGCAGTTGTTCCTTCCAATTACTACTGATGTTTTACAGAGACAAATACTGATTTAGCCTTTATTTTTCTTTTCTTTTTTTACAAGTTCTTTACTCCAACTGTTTCAACAAGCAAAATGTATTACCCATTATAATGAAATATTTTGACCCCTGCCGCACTGATGATTTTATAACTTAACCAGTGGAAAGCGAAACTAAAATAACTCGTAGTCATAACTCGATAAGCCTTAACAACAACGTTAAATTAAGCCTGTTTATGCTAATATTCATGCAGCTTCGAAATGTCTTGTTCTATCCGGCTTAGTTTATTCAGAATACAATCCATGCCGCTGAAAGAACACTCAACTCAATAGCCGAAATTGGTGCAAACCACCAGGTGTTCAGTTGATTGTTAACAAACCGATGTTTGTTTTTTATTCATCTCATTGTTTCCTTGCAATGTACAACTTCAAGACAGCCAACAGCATCCTCATCAAAGAAGCTACATCCTATCTTCACATCATTATATGTCAAACTGCACATTAACTGAAATCACGTGCGTTTGTAAGGAAATAAATGAATCGGTACTCAATTTTCAAAAGTCATAACGTCAACAAGTTGTTAACGTTTCTGAATGTTTGACTTTCAGGTTCGTTTTCAAGATTTCGTTTCAAGATCTTCTACAGCTGCAGGAATAGTGTCATGATGTCATAAAACACCAAGTCTTGATGCAAAATGATAAAACCCCTATAGCAGGCGCTTTCGAGAGATGAATGTTTCTTCTTCAGGGATAAACTGAGATTATACTGAAAATGTCTACGTTTCGAAAACGCTCGAATTATAGGGTTTTAATCATTTTGCAAAATATCAGTAGAGTTTGTTTAACTTAAATGTACACACTGAGTCTATATATCTCTCAAAACGTGCTACGATCGGTGCCACAAGTTTAGGAACGAACTAGAGGTTAATGTTTTCTTTTTGCTAAACATTGCTGACATTAGATACTGTAAATAATGCCTTAATTAAAACTGTTAGGGTAACAATAACACTAATTTCTCCATTTGCGTGTTTGTGTGTGTGTTTTCTTATAGCAAAGCCACATTGGGCTATATGATGAATCCACCGAGGGAAATCGAACTCATGATTTTAGCATTGTAAATCCGTATACTTACCGCTGTACCAACGGAGGATTTTCCACTTACATCAATATATCTCCTGCTAATGATACTATGTCTATACCATCTTTATTTAGGTGCTCACAGAACATCATAGTTGAGCAGTAACAAGCAGGAAGTTAATTTCTTGTAACCCAGGTTTCTTTTCATCAGCCTTTATCAAGTAAACTCATAATGGTTACATAATCTGCAGTTACTATATCGGTAATCTTCAAGAATGTTTATTTTACTTCACCGCAGTCAGTCATGTGGCGAGTAATGTTTATTTTACTTCACCACAGTCAGTCATGAAGCCAGTAATGTTTATTTTACTTCACCAGTCAGTCATGTTGCCAGTACGATTTCACAACTGGCGTATATTGTTGGTATTTGACGATTTGACATCCATTACAGAGTCACATTTGTTATTAAATTTCATCAAAATGATCTAGAACTTCGGAAATACTGGTCAACAGTGTGCAAACTGTGGCTTTGCTTACATTTATCAACCGATCACTCTGATTTTCCTCCAATTGTTTCAGAGTCGTCTTGTAGCATAAGAAGATGAGACACAAAAAGTTCGTACTTCGTGGGATTTTTTTTTTTGCTAAGAAGTAGACATTTTGTACCCAGGCGTAATGTGTATTTATTGTTTGTTTGTTTTGAATTTCGCGCAAAGCTACACAAGGGCTAGCCGTCTCTAATTTAGCAATGTAAAGCTAGAGAGGCAGCTAGTCATCACCAACATCTGCCAACTCTTACGCTACTCTTTTACCGAATAGTGGGATTAACCGACACATTATAACGCTTCACGATTGAAATGGCGAGCATGTTTGGTATGACAGGAATCGAACCTGCGACTGTCAAATTGCTAGGTGTGCACCTAACCACTTGGCCATTTTCAGAGTCGACTATTGAATAAGTAAAGCTTTATCCAGTCTTTTAAGATCCACCCTCACGAACTTCATGTACAACTTCATGTTTCTAGGATTTAGAACGTTTGTCGAGTTTTTAAATGCTTTTTGAAAGTTAATAAACGGAGTTATTGTGAAAACACCACCAACATCTAAATCAGTTTTCAAAAAGTCTCGGTAGTATTTACAAAGCACCCCTCCAAATGATGTTTGAGGAAAGTAGCCATTCATTTTCTATTCCCATCATTTCTGGTATTTAACCAAAGTTGATTAAGATGGTGAAGAAGTTACAGCAACAGTAAGGGTTGACTCACACAGGTTTTCTTCTAAGATTCATCTGTACTTTGTACCATGAATCTTACTCTCAGTCCTGACAAGCTTCCAGGCTCTGATGATGAAAAGTATCCCCATAACACGATGTCACCATGTTTGACAGGTGGAATGGTGTTGCCTGGATGATGTCAATGTTACGTTTGCCCCAGACATAACATTTTGAATTTACACAAAAAAACACAATATTTTCTGCCTAACCATGACCTTTTGCCTCATGTCTAAAACATGACTTACATGCTTTGTCACAAACTCCATACGAGTATCAAGACGATTATTTTTCAGTGATGGCTTTTTTCTTGTCACTCACCCATACTGGCCAACTTTGTGTAGGTATCGATATGTTGTCGATGTAAGAACATTGACTCTAATCTCAGACATGGAACTTTGCAAGCATTTCAAAATCACTGTTGGCTTCACAATGACATCCCTAACCAGTTTCATTAATGTATGGCTGTTTAGTTTGGAAGATGACCTAATCTGTGTGGTGAATGGGTGGTATGAAGAACATTCAACTTCTTAATGATGGACTTCACTGTACTCAAAGTAATAATCAGGAACTTTTAAATTTGCTTGTAACATCCTCTTGTTCTGCACTTCTCTGCCACTTCATTCCGGACTTGTTCAGAAAGATCCTTGGTCTTCATGGTTGGTTTGTCGCATCACTATGTAAGTTGTAACTTGAACAAATGTATTTACTCTAAAGCCAAATTAAACCACTTTGATTACACGCTGACAGAGACCATCACACTAATTTTGTGACCTTTACAACAAGTCCAACATGGCCAGGTGGTTAACTCGAACCCCGTCACCCCAAACATACTCGCCCCTGCAGCCGTGGGACGTTATAGTGTCACAGTCAATCTCACTATACGTTAGTAAAGGAGTAGCCCAAGAGTTGGTGGTGGGTGGTGATGACTAACTGCCTTCTCTCTAGTCTTACACTGCTGAATTAGGGACGGCTAGCTTTGAGCGAAATTCAAAAACAAACAAACAAAATGTGGAAACTTTGGCTGTTAATGACTGTTAAACTCAATTTAGACAAAGTTCCCATTGAAGCTTGCAACCGATGGTTTAGTGGTAAGATAAATTTAGAGGTTTGATCTTTGCAGTGAGCATCACGTAAATAGCCCATTGTTCAGCTTTGTGCTTAAACAAAATATTAAACAAATTGTCAAATATAATTACATCCCGACGTTTCAACGAATACTGATCACTTTCAGAAATATATGCCAACAAGGGACACGTTGAGAATATTTTAGTGTTTTTGTACGTTGTTTTTTTTTGTTGGGGGGGAAGAGGGTTGTTTGAAGTTAAGTTCAAAGTTACACAAAACGCTATTTGTGTTCTACCAAGGGTATCGAAAGCTGGTTTCCAGCATTGTAAATTGTAATTCTTCAAACATACCACTGTGCCACTGGGGGTAAAAGTATTTTAGGAAAATAAATTAGATTTGTATTTCTTGCAGAAGACTGTCCAACTGTATTACTATTCATTAGATATCTGTCGTTTTACGCATTGTGCCAACATCCGAGAAATTCACGTCTGTTACTATTTCAGAAGGTGTCCATGATTAAAATTTTGTTCCAAACAATGTTATTATCGGCAAGAACAGTGCAGACACCAGAATTCCTAAAGTGGAGAGGAGAAGAGATGTAGACTGGTTAGTTGGGGTGAAGTTTTTTTGTTGTTTGTATGTTTTATAGTAAAGACAAATTGGGTTATCTGCTGTGTCCACCGTGGGGAATGGAACCATGGATCTTAGCGTTCCGTATCCGTTGGCTTGCGCGAATCTCAACGACAAATGTCTAGCCAACTTTGGTCACTGTTTAAAATTATTTAATACTTTTAGTATATAGTAGCAGACTTCGTAAACTAGTTGAAAAGATTTCTCTATATCACAATTTACTTTCACCAACATTTTAACGATAACTTTGAAGGGTTTATTGTAAAATTGCATTACAGTTTTAAACTATTAGTTTTGCGCACGTTCATAATATTTATGCTATTGTTTTAGAACTTGTAGACCCGGCGTGGCCAGGTGGTTAAGGCACTCGACTCGTAATCCAAGAGTCGCAGATTCAAAATCCCGTCACACCAAACATGCTTGCCCTTTCAGCCGTGGGGGCGTTATAATGTAACTGTCAATACCACTATGTATTGGTAATAGAGTATCCCAAGAGTTGGCGGTGGGTGATGATGATTAGTTGCCTTCCCTCCAGTTTACACTGTGAAATTAGAAACGGTTAGCGCAGATAGCCCTCGTGTAGCTTTGCAGAAAATTCAAAACAAACACAACTTGTAAACATATGATGAGATAATTTTAATATCGACATAAACGTGAATTGTTTGCTGAAGCCATATAAAACTTGTATATTTTATTGCTAGATTTATACTTTTAAGAACGTTTCGGTCACTATCTTTCTCTATGTTTGTTAGTCATCACCACCAACCACTGGGCTACTCTTTTACCAACGAAAGAAAAGATAACTCACCGATAATTGACCACATGTTTGAAGGGGTTGTGTAACAGAGTATAGGAAAGTAGGGGCGTGTTTATATGTTTCATTATATTTATCAATTTGTGAACCTAACGATGACCGAAGTAGGTCGAAACGTTGTTCGCTCCTTTACATAAAAAAAGTTCTCAACCCAAATCAACCGTTTTACATATATATTACTCTACAAGTGGGTTTTCTTGTTATCACTAATAATGATTGTAATCGAGGCGGTTTTTATACTACAATATTTAATAAATAACGACTGTTATGGCATAAGCTAAGTAAGTTACAATGTTTATCAATTTTATTCACGTCATTGACAAATTATGTTCAGAGGAGTTAGGATTATTAACTTGAATGGCTATAAATTAAAATTCAATCGACGTAAGGAAAGTCTGTATCGAACACAATGCCTCGTAAGCAGTCCTGTCTACATTCTATGTTTACGGTTAAAATACTTTAAACCTTCCTTACTTAAAATCAGCGCAGGACCAAAAGTTTTACGCCACAAGTACTGTTTTTTTAAGTTGTTTTCAAGGTAAGAACATTTATGCAGCCAGATCTCGTTCAAACGGTTGTTTGATTATTGACAGCGTTGAATGAAAGACCGATTTCCAGCAAATATCCTTACTCAATTTTACTTCTGACACAAAAGTTTGAACATTAATATACAGAGATCACGTCTAAACTATGTGCGTAAAGAAAGAAAATAAAGGAAAAAAAAAAGACACAGGTTGCACATTCACTTTTCTAGTTAGTGATTTATCAATTGTACTTCCACGCATGAGCATTCTGGTAAATTACAGCAAACTTTTGCTAAACACTGCAAAGTTGAAGGTATTAATATGGGCTATATAAGGTAACAATCTAACACTTTATACCTGGTAGAAGTTTTACTGTGTTATTGTTTTAAATATTTCTTAAACTAAAAAAATACAAATGTTTTACATAATTTGTTTAAAAAGGTCACTTATAAACCCCAGATAAAGTACTACGATTTTATAGAATACACCAATAGAACATGGTGTAACCATAGTCCAAATGAAAACAAACATACCGGACTATCTGCCTATCTAAACAATTTAAAATTTATTTATTCACTTTTATTTTATCAAATTATAACCCAATTATACAAAATTTTACCATATTTATCATCATTTTTTTTTTTTTAAATAATTTCCAAACTTCTTAAACCTAAACTTAAAGGCAACTTTGCGTCACATCAAACAAATGTTGTAAGTTACAGTTTGGACTTCTCCACATAATTTCTAACTTGTCGACACACTTGATGGGCTTCATTGTAGTGAGCAGCCAGATAGTTTCTTACATACTCAATCAATGCAGCCACGACTGACTTATCCTCTAACAGGTCAAATCCTGCCGCACAAGGCTGCTCCACTTCACAGGTCCCAGCAAATCAGCAATGATGATCTTCTCTCTTCACAGGAAAGGAAGTGGTCTAGTAGATTTTGCGTGTTAAGTTACCAATCAAAAGGTCCAGAACCCGATACATGATGTCATTGAGCAAGCTTCACATCTTAAGCTGTGGTCATGTAATAAACAAAAGATACACCCAAGAGTCACATAAAACTGTTATAACGGTAGGAAATACTGACTCCATGACTTTCCTAAAAAATTAACAAAATGAACCTCTAATATACCTCAACCATACAGGGTCCGCATAAATGTTACTCAGATTTAAAATTCAATTCAGTACTTCGTTTTATATTATGAGCCAGTTATATACTAGAGTAAGTG
>NC_134836.1:65544223-65612873 GCF_004210375.1 Tachypleus tridentatus | reverse complement strand
CACTTTAAGCTTTGATGTTATGCTTATAATGCCAACAAACATCTCACGGGGTCCTAAACATAAGAACTGGTAACCCAATTTCTCTCCACATGTAAAATCTAGGTGATTTTCACCCAATCATCTAAAAATTTTAACTGTATGTAATTATCATAACACAATAACACTTTTAAACAAATGTGTTCTTTCATTTTACACTTAAAATAATTACAAAAAATACTCCAGTTCTTATCTCACAATAAGGCACAAAGTTCTTATCTCAAGAAATAAGGCAATAAAAGTTTCACCAGAATTGATAGTTTGGTTTTGGTAGGCTCAATAACACTAACAATGGGGTGGATGGGATCAGTACCTGCCTTTCTCCTCTTATGCTCCAAAAGTACTCTTTTTCTTGGTGATAAAACATTGTCCATAATTAGACCTTGCCTGCTGCAAGCTTGGAAATACAAATGTCAGCTTTAAAATAATTGACATATATATACTTATTAAATTTGATATACAAGAAATTGCTGTTCAATTGTACATTTTAAAAGGGTTTGTAAGACTGACTGAAAAGAATGAGAGAAATACATTGATCAATACATAGTATAGGAAATCTACAGCCTCGTAACCATTCCCTCATAAAAGGTTTTGCATCAGATTGCTTAAAACTAAACCTACCTTTTTTTTTTCCTGCCTTTATAACATCCTCCAGATGTTACTGTAGGAGCTACACCATGTATGTTTAGCTCACTTCAAGAAATTTAATGTTTAATAAAATTTTGTTTAAAACTCAACACAACTAAAATTAACATAGCAATATGCCTAAACAAAAATAAAAGGACAAATGTGTTCGAGCTGTGGAGTGACTGACACCTCAAACCCCATAGTTTCAGCTCCATTGTTTATTGGTACCTTTCTTTCTGATGGACAGGTTCCTTCACAGGTTTCTTCAAATTCATCTTGTTCAGCATCACTGACGTGACTACTAGGAGCTGGAAAGTTGAACTTGAAGGCCATCTACACAGTGAAAAGGCTTAAAATATTATAGTTCTGTACAGAAGAAAAATACACTTTTCTTCACACTCAATCTTGTTCTGAACACAAAAATCTCAATTTTGTCCCAATTTATTTTAACATTTTACTAATTCCTGGACAATTAAGATTCAAGTCACCTAAAATTTGCATAGCTTTTTTTTCCAGTTAAATAAAAAATTATAAGAAAGTTAACTGTTTAACAAGTTTTACTGCTATTCATTTAATGTTCCTATAAAAAAATTACCTTTGAGAAAAACAGAATAGTATTCAGTATAAATCTTTACAAAGTTCTTAAATGGAAAAACTTGAAGTAGGCACTTCTTCACGTGCAGCAAGCAATATGTAGACTAAATTACAAACTACAATACCCATACAGTAAGACCGCACAAACAATTCATGAAGTAAAAAAACAGCAAAAAGCACAATACAAAATTATTAAAGCAATATAAAAGTAATACAAAGAATGGCAAACAAAAACTTAATCACAGCCAACATTTAAAGAAAATATTAAGAAAGTGAGAGATACCTGTACAGTATTATAAGCAAAAGACCATGGAAACATTTCAAACAAAAATATAGTAGCATTCTCACTGTTTTGTAAGAAAATATTAAAACTCCCACAATCTTAGAGAACAGTATAATTTTGTAAAGTTCCTTATAACACACTATTTCTTACATCTAGAATATTGCAATAACCCATTTTGTTTGCGTACTCAAGTTCAAATTCACTCCTCCACAATAACCAACAGTTAAACACACTCACAAGAGACAAGAGAGTTCTAAACATTAATATGGATAATACCCCATACAATTTTAACAAATGACTTGAAGGTCACCATTTATCAATCCTGCTCATTCTACATAAAAGTATATGGCAAACCTATTTAGTAGAAATATACAATTCTGGTCAAAACAATGCTAAACAGAAGTAAAACTAACTTAAACCTAATGTTAAGAGCTTACGTATGTGCTAAAATTTTAATGTTCATTATGCCTTAAATAAGATTATTTGTTTAGGTCACTTCAAGATTAAAATATGTCATGTAAGACAATGTTACTATAACTGTACATTTATGTGTCAAGTTATTGTTATAACATTGTTGTAAATATCTGCTGAGGTTTTACACACCATTTGTTTGTGTAGAGGTAAATGAAAATAAATAGATAACCATAATACAGTTGATTTTAAACTTTAACTACATACATGTCTGTCTTGGAATTTTATTTTTAAAGTTACGTAGTCTGAACTATGTAATTACATGCAAAGTACTGTTTACAGTAGTGTACATAGTCATTACAAGTTATGAAAAGGATCTACATGGTTGTTATGTATATAGTAAATTTGGAATAACTACATTGTGTATACAGTCAAATTAAAACAATTCACTCTGCACTCATCCATATATATTTCAAAACTGTGGAATATTACATACTGTTGGCTGCAACTAGGTAAGCTACATACTAATCAAATCTACCCGAATGTACACTATAAACTATGCATATCATAATGTGGTGCATTAATACAAGAGTATTATGATGTTAAACAACCAAGTTACTGCTATTATGCACCCTTCTTTATTGTTAACATGATTTTACTGACATTTACCAAAACCAAGTTTAGTGTGTCTGCAGTATTGTTGCCCTTGCAAAAGATGACATGAGAAAGCTTTCATGTCCAAAGCACTCAATCTTTCATGCGTGTTCCATGAACCATACAGTACATGAAGACGATGCTTTCACAAGGCATGTTAGAACAGTTTAATAACATATATAATATTTAAGTATTGCTTCTGGTGGCTTGAATGTTATTTATTATTTTATACTAGTAATTCTATTTGTTTCATTCTACACCTTCTTAACTGTGTGACTATGTGTAGGGGTTGGAGGGTGTTATCACATTTGTAGATTTACATTCAAAATCTATTGAATGTACATTATTGAACCATTATTTTATGAATATATGTGAATACATGTGGTAGCAGATTGTAAATTGTAATTCAAGTGTAATAGTACACAATAATTAATTAATTTAAAAATAAATATTAAAACAATTTCCTAAGTATCAATTTTTCTTTGTCATTCACTATGCTAAATGCTTCTTTGGTTTAAATTATATTTCTTATATCCAAAGGCAAATTTTATACTTTTTAACAAATAGAAATTTAAATTACCAAATTTTGACAAACAAGAATATAAAATAAAAAAACCTCCTTTCTTATCTATTTTCTGAAATATTACTATATTTAGAAAATCAAAAAAGTTAATTCTGTCCATTTCTTTGGTTTTTGGAAATGACTGTTAACACATTCTTACTTTGTTCTATGAAATGTTTATAGCCAATTGAAAGCTCAGAATTTTTCCTATGTGGTATTTTAGGTTTTGAAAATTGTCTTCATGAGAAGATCCTTTTTTTGTTGTTGTAGACTCACAAGGAAAGGTAAGATGAATGATGTTTGAAAAATATTTTTAGACATAAATACACTTTAATTAATAAGAATTATTAATTACACTAGACATCTGTGGTACTTAAATATAACCTTTGATGTTCTTTATATCAATGTGTGTATATAAAACAAGAACAATATTTTACATCCTCCAGTTGTAAAATGTGACAAGGCTCAACAAACTGTGGAAAGTGAGTACAAATTCATTGACAAGGAAAGATCATTGTTGATCTGTATTTCTTTACTTAATGTTCCGTGCTCTATGAAAATTGATATTTCAAGATTTATTTGTAGACAGTAATAATAACATGAATATATATATATATATAAATATACATAAAATGTACTGTATTACAACTGAAATGTGATTGTATTCTACAAAATACTGGTCCTCAACAAAGTTATTTCATCAATGTCATATATATCATTATCAGCAGATTTTAGTTCATTTCTGTGTGCTTGTGCATCATGCTGATTCAAAGATTTATAAAAAGAATCCAGTTCATGATGAACATTGTAATTGTGTCTGTTGAGGTTCACACAAATAATGGTTTTTACTGTTTTATTTACTGAGGAAGTCATGATCAGAAAATTATTTTTGGGAGCCGTTTGGTCAAACATAAGTAGTTTAATATTTCACTGCATGTAATAGGTATGCAGCAGCTATTCCAGATGTATGATAAATGTTTTAGAGTGTTTTTCAAAAATTGGTTTTCATTCATAGTTTTAACACTTCACAATTTTTAAACTTTTTCTCATTTTATTTAGTACGTTACATTTTCTGTTGTTATATACTTTTTTAAATGCAGTTAAAGTGTCTATGTAAATCAGATCCAAGTCTTATATGAATACTAATCTTTTATTTTAGGCAAATGTTATACGCTGTACCTATTGTGCTGTAACACTTGTAGTTGCGTTTTTATTGTCATGTCATCCTGAAGTGAGACTATTTTAAATCATTACAATAATTAGTACTTCCTTACAATGAAATGATCTGTTATAAAGTGCACTAGGTTCAGAGTTAGACTTAACAGTGTGGAATATGTACTAAAGTTATGGATTTCATCTCTATCTACACATCTTGTTCAATTCTCTCTGAGCCTGTTGTAGTCCTAAGAAACCTATAAGACAGTAGTTGGATGGAGACTTATTTTTAATGTTTGAGTAATGATTACTTTGGTGATTGCACAATGATATTAGCTTGGATTTCTTATTGTTCATGTTTGAAACAATTCTGTGCAAAACACTTATGGATTTGTATTTTGCAGCTACTTATGACTGTGCGATAGGCATTACTGTACTTGAATACCACACATTAAGGTTAATCTGAGGCTTAGTTTAATAAACTGAGTGCTAGGTCAGCTAGTGTGCTTTCTAAAGAGAATAAACTATGGTTACTTGAAAAGTTAATTTCAATGATTAGCCAAATGTCTCATCATCTGATTAGTGACGTGCATGAATGGATTAAGAAGATTCACACTAGCCCTATCTACTATCTAGCAAAGCCACAGCCAAGGGAACTGGCTTGGAGAAATCAGCACAACTAGTCAAAAGTTCACAGTTCCTCCTGCACAATTTCTCAGCCTTTGCAAAGTGTATTCACAAGTAAACTTGGCCTTTTGTTGTTATAGTCTCATGAAGAAAGGGTGATGTTCTAAAGCTTTTTTCTTTTTAGAACAGATACAGTTTACTTTATAAAAATTATTAACTGCAATGGAATTTTGTAGTATGGATAAAATAACTTATGATTTTGTATTATTTAAAATGGTTACATAAAAAAACATAACATTTTACATTCTACTTTTGGAAGTTTGAAACTTAGGTGGTGAAAATACATAATCTGATACCACATGTCTAATGAATGGCATAATATCATAACATTCATATCAATTTCTATGACTCAATGATGAAAGCTGGATAAGAAAAATTTAATTACCACAAAATTTTTCATTAAACATTTTCTTCAAAACACTAATTTCAAATCAGGTGGTTAAGGCACTCAACTTGTAACCCGTGGGTTATGGGATTAAATCCTCGTCACAACAAACATGCTGGCCCTTTCAACTGTGGGGGTGTTAAATGTGATGGTCAATTCCACCATTCACTGGTAAAAGAGAAGACCAAGAGTTGGTGATAAGTGGTGATGACTAACTGCCTTCCCTCTTGTCCAGCACAGATAGCCCTCATAAATCTTAGCTCAAAATTCAAAACAAACGTGTTTGGTTTTAAAATGTAAATTATAATTCAAATTTTAGTATTATACATTAGTTGAATTTTTAACTTTAAAGTAAATACTGAAAAACAATTTCTAAATGTCAGTTTTTATGCATTATATGATATGCTCAAATAAGAGTTTGTAATATTCAAATACCAAGTCTATAGTTTCTTATGAATTAGGAACTCAAATTACTAATATTGAGAAGTTATAATATGGAAAATTGAATCTCCCATCTTTTCTGCTTACTGCATTAACTGAATTAATCTCAGTGCCCCTACCTACCTCTTGCCATTTTTGGAAGTACTTCTTTAGGTACACTTTCTTCTGAATATGACTCAAACAGAGCTAAGTTACCAAATTTTATAAATTATTGTGCAATTCTAAGATACTGATATTGTAATTTATGACCTTTTCTTATTTTGAAATGTACACATACTAAATCTAAAAGATTGTTGTTTTGTTTCACATCCTACTGTAAAATTTTATGAGACTTGATATTCAGTACTGGGTCAAGCCTCAAATGAATAAAAAAGTTCAAAATAAAAAATATTATTGTTTACTCTACTTTATTTACTGTTCTGTATTTTAAGATAACTTAAATTTTAGAACTTTATATAACTTATAACTTAGGTGTGACGATTTTACAAAATACTAGTTCACACAAATACAGCCAATACAGGTCACTTTGTAAAGACGAGTTTTAGGTTCTTTAATAAATGGATAATATTATGAGATTTTAAGATATTTAAACAAAACCTCTGTGTTTTTATATTATAATGTTTAGTCATTCTACAAAGAAAATAGTGTAATTCATTTGTAGGGTTAATTCAAAATTTAAAATGAATCTTCCATTGATCTTCAAATAAGCACAGTTACCTTATGAATATTGATGTACTGTTTGTTATCTGAACATAACTAACAACTGGAAGAAATTCCTCTGAGCTGAAAACCGAGTGACAGTAAGCAACAAGAAGATAATCTTTGTTACCTTATTTTCAGTGTTTATTTAACTAAACAGAATTTTATGCATTAGTATATATTTCATAATGTCTACATGATACATTATAAATTACAGGTGACATGCATCATTCTCTTGGCTTCAGTATATTCAAGGACCATGTTTAACTCTGTTAAATTTGATAACTTTAGTCAACTTTAAATGAGCAATTACAATAAAAAGTATTTAATTAAATACTTTATTTCATACTGGAAACATGAAATAATAAAAACAATAATATATTTATTTAATTTGGTGAACTTAAACAATGACATATTTGGGTACTTAAATAAGGACAAAGACATACGTTTACACAAAATCAACTTAACTCGTTTTATTATGCACACACTTTTTTGGTATTTGAGGACACTAACAAGGATAATATCTTTCCCAAAACATAAGCTTGATGTATAATATTTTTCAAAATTGTTTGCTAAGTTCAACAGTTTTAATAAACTAAAGAAATGTAAGCAAAAATATAAAGGACTCTTTCCAAAATGATTGCAAAGTCATTTAATAAAACAAGCTTATACAATAATTTTCATCCAAATAGCCTGTATCTAAATGCGAGACATTACAGTAAACTATGACTAAAGATTTACTATTACTGCATAGTTGAGTAATTACTATAACATTGCTCATCAGACTGCTATAATTTTATATTTCACAACTTTGATATGATGATCTCTTTATCACATCAATAAAGTTACACATAACTTACGTCATAGTGAAACAGGCATACATTTTATACTTGTGAAGAATATCCAAGTTTTAACTAAAGAAAATACTGAGCAACATTAATCATTAAGTTTACCACAGATAGTTACAAAAATGACTGGTCCACTGCCCATAACTTTTATTTATAAAGATATGTTCCAGCAAATATTTAAAAGAAAAATTAAAGTTAAATCAAAATAAAATGTCTTGTTTCACATGGAAAGTTAATGTTAGTATTAGCATGATAAAGAGTAATATTATAATCTGGAATCATACCACTGATGAATGCAAGAAACTAAAAATAAATTTGTCAAGTGTAAAACAAGTTCTAAAACACGGATCAATAGTTTTTCATGTTTAACTTTCATTTTCAGTATTGCTACAGAATTTAGTAAGTTTTACAGACTGATTGATATATAGGCCACCTAATTTATGTATAAATCTTCAAACACAAGTTTTATTGTGTGAGAAGACTGCAACACTAAAATCATTCAGTGTAAAGGCCTTTACTGTTTTCCATGATTAATTTTTAATGGAAGATTAACAAATTAATAGAAGAAAAAACCTGCAAATGAACAGACAAAAATATAATTACAATTTCACTTGTTACTGAAAACCAAAATAATCAGTTTTTAGGCACAAGGATGTTAATCCAGTTTGTGACAAAAGAACTTATCTAAGCTGAAATATAGATAGAAACAAGTTTCTTCCAGCAAACTGTTTTAAACTGATCACTTTCTTGGCAAAAGAAACAGACACTTCATAATTATGTTACTGAAGACCCAATCCAGGAACTTCAAACTACTTTTGTCTAGCAAATTACAACTAGTTATATTGTTATTTCACTTTCCTTTCAGTTCTATGAAAAAGAGGTTCTCATTTAACATTTAGATGTGTAGACATAACAAAGAAATAAAAATCTAGACTAGTACTTCCTGAAGTCTTGTTATCCACATCTCCTCTTCAATAAATGTGGTTTCTTGCACACACACACACCCTTTTTCAAATGAAGAGATACAATACACACATACAGATTAAAATGTTATATGTATTGTTGCAATTACTTATAACCTCATTAATAAAAAATTATATTAAAATGCTTAATTTTGCATCATTACACAATCAACTGCACCCTAACTGCTATTGTTCCCTCCACCTACACTTTTGGAAATGTTTATCAAAACCATATTAATTGTTCCCCTGTAAATCTTATATACCCTAACTGCTTCATTCACAATATAGAGAATACAAATAAGTAAGCCATACACTGGCCCAGTGGTTGCAGCTGTAAGTCACTTCAGCTTCTTGTAGCCTTTGTATGCAAATTCTTATGGCAGAAGAACAAAACTTTTATTGGTACACATGACAGCAAATAATGTAATGGAGACAGAGAACAAATGATTCTTTCTATTTCTTCTGCTACTGCTTTGGTGTGTGAAGTGTATGTGTTTTCTTAAAGCAAAGCCACACTGGGCTATCTGCTGTATCTATTGAGGAAACAAACCCCTCATTTTAGTGTTGTAAAGACGAAGACTTACTGCTGTTCAAGCTAGGGGCACTGTCTTAGTTAATGGATGCTTTACCATCAAAATTAATCATCATGCCTCTGAAACCTCACGTGATGTGTTTTTCCCAGAAAGGTCAAGAACTTTTTATTTTTTTTGTGTCATTTTAATGTAATTGTTTGTCACATATGTAAAATTTATACATACAACAGATTATAAGAAACACTAATATCTTTCAATGTTACCTTAACTGTACCATGTGAATAATAGATACATAGTAAACTTATATCTCTCTAGAGTGATCACTCTTAATCAGATACGTACTTGTACGATGTTCGACTCCTGTCATACGAGCTTGATACCTCCTGTGATTGACTATTTCTCACAGAACACGGTAAACCTACATTACAAAGAACATAGTTCAGTTCAGCCAGACAGATCATCATTTTTCGTCAGAACGGATAAGTTGATGTTCACGTTTTATGGACTGACGACCAGAATAACAAACTATCACATAACATTTAGGAGATCCTGTCGATTACAATTCACTTCCAGGCTACGTTAACGACGTCTGGCTTAGTTTATCACAGTAATGAGATATCTACACAGAGTTAATCACCTAAAAAGTTTATCGATATTCAGGAACTTACATTCCTTAAATTGATCTTTATTCAATTCGATCGTTCTAACTGGTATTGACATACAACCCAACTAACAAATGGATATTACACTTACCTCTCCCACTACCGCCATGCTTGTTTTTATATTTCTCTTCCTTGACTTACGCGCCAAGTAGTGACTGACCGATTTATGGTTTTGGTTTCTCTTGTTTGACATAAAAGGGTGAATTTGCTTACCAAAAAATCACAACCAACTGTGCAAAGTATCAACTAAATCGTTCTTGAAATTCGTTATTATTAATTTTTCTTCATTTAATCAATGTAGAAATACTGCATTTGAGACTACAAGTAACATTTATTGCATCATAAATGCAAAAATAATAGTTTAGCATGACATCTAGCAACAATCGAAGCTCCAATAACAATTTTATACAGAAAACGTACATAACAGATCACGTTGTTGTATTAATATCTCCAAAAATGATAAAATTTGAAAATTTTACTTTATGTGCTGAGGGTTTTCATCAGTAAAGATGTTTTCTGACTGATTTTATACAAAAACATGTGATTTAAATCAGTAATATCGCTCAATTTCATTTCCTTTTTTCCAAAAACAAACAAACCTACTGAAACATAGTAAGGTAAAATAACATTTTATACAGCTGACACTCCAAAGAAATTTACTAAAACTTTTCTAATGGCCAGCTGTACATATGTGCAACTCTATAGCTACCATCCTAATGTTGCCTGGCATGGCCTAGCGCGTTAAGGCGTGCGCTTTGTAATCTGAGGGTCGCGGGTTCGCGCCCAAGTCGCGACAAAACATGCTTGCCCTCCCAGCCGTGGGGGCGTTATAATGTTACAGTCAGTCCCACTATCCGTTGGTAAAAGAGTAGCCCAAGAGTTGGCGGTGGGTGGTGAAGACTAGCTGCCTTCCCTCTAGTATTACACTGCTAAATTAGGGACGGCTAGCACAGATAACCCTCGAGTTGCTTTGTGCGAAATCCAAAAGAAACAAACCATCCTAATGCCAACTTTCTCTCCACTTCCACTGAAAACAAAGCTTGAAAGACTAGATCTCGATCTAAATATAGAAGTAAACACTCACATTAATCTTCAGTAAGAATAATCTATAAATTGAGCCAGATATGAAATCCACAGTTATTACACCATATATACAGTGATAGACATATGAGAGACTAAACCTCACAAGATATCAATGGTTATGAAAGAAAATACTGCCATTATTCTCAGCTTTCGATCAGTTTCAAAACGTTCAAGTTTCTACATTTTAAACTACATCATAAAATTACTTCAAAGAAGGCTGATATGTTAATAAATACAATATAAACCTAAATATATTTTTCCGAATGAAATCAGACTGGATGCCAAGTGTTCAACACAACGAATTGGAAAATGGTCCTTAGAAAACTGACAGAACAGTTCTGAATGAAAATAAAACTGATTATGCAGATCAAAATTATTCCATGAATAAACAAAAATAACATTTTCATTTTCTAAATTTCTTATGCCACATTACATGAAAATATTTATTTTTATGAGAAAATGAGAATTTTGTTAAAGAAACAATAGCTTAGTTACAACTGTTTTCGGTTTAGTATTATACTTTTGCAAACGTTTTAAAGTACTAGCAACAAAATATATTATTTATGACTAAAAACACCCGATAGAAGTTAAAATGAATTACATTTCATACTTTCCTGAAGGTTGGAGACTTGAAAAATAGGAACGGCTAGCGCAGTGGCCCGGCATGGCCAAGCGCGTAAGGCGTGCGACTTGTAATCCGAGGGTCGCGGGTTCGTGCCCGCGTCGCGCTAAATATGCTCGCCCTCCCAGCCGTGGGGGCGTATAATGTGACGGTCAATCCCACTTTTCATTGGTAAAAGAGCAGCCTAAGAGTTGGCGGTGGGTGGTGATGACTAGCTGCCTTCCCTCTAGTCTTACACTGCTAAATTAGGGACGGCTAGCACAGATAGCCCTCAAGTAGCTTTGTGCGAAATTCCAAAAAAACAAAAAACAAAAGCTAGCGCAGATAGCCATCAGTAAAAATTAAAAAAAATTCTTCAACTTGTTATATTTTAGTGATATTCGAATCGTGTATATTTAACAGAAATAACTTGAAATAAAGGATTTTTGCTTGAAAAATTGGGTGGAAATAAAGGTTCCTAGATTTTATTATCATTATATCTATTTTTTTTTTTTTTTGTATTTCAAAATTGATTTAGAACGCAGTATAAACAATCATTACCTAATTTAAAACAACGTTGGTTTGTAACAGTATCCAATAGATACACCGCTTATACGTAATTACGTCAAAAGTAGAACTCACGTGACCTAAAGGAACAAGTTTCATTTGAAAATTTAGAAAAAGAATGATGGCACAGAACTTCCGTAGAAAATGTATTAATTTCTTCAGATTTGGAAGAGAGTGAAGTAGGTTGTTCTTTTAAGTACCGCATCTCATTGTTTTAAAATATTTTTCCAATTAACGTTTAGAATAGGCTCTAATTTAATATAATAACTTTTATCTCAGTAATGACTTTCCAACTTTCTCAATAGTCAAAAAATTAGGGTTGATATATCGTACCCCTGTGCTGAACTTTTTTGCCAGAGACAAATGCTCTATAAGGAGAGATAGTTATACAAGTTATCATGTATAACAGCGAAATACTTCCAGTAGATAAAATAATAATAATATTTTTCTCAAAGTCCCAGAATTATGTGTTTATGCAGAAGAATTGAAAACCACAGGCTGCAGTCGCAACCGTGCTTTAGGCTTAGGTATATTCCAACTCGCTGGTAAATCATTAAACGTGTTAAGTTATCGTACTCTTTAAACTAGTTTATTCAAAATATTGTGTTTTAATAATTCATTATCAGAACTAAAAGTAATAAATTTAATTGCAATGAGTCTCTTCTATTGAGCAACAAATTTGAGCTTCAGCAGACCACGATCACTTGTATTTGGAGAGTTTGGTTTGTTTTGAATTTCGCTGAAAGTTACATGACGGTTATGTGCGCTAGCCGTCTCCAATTTTGCAGTGTAAGACTAGAGGAACAGCAGCTAGTCATTACCATCGAACGTCAACTCTTGGGCTACTGTTTTCCCAACCAATAGTAAGATTAATCGTCACATTATAACACACCGACGAATGAAAGGGCGAACATATTCGGTGTGACCGGGATTCGAACTCGTGACCCTCATATAACGAGTGAAGTGCCTAACTACCTGATCATGTCAGGTCGTCACTTGGAGGGAAGGAAAACAAAAAATCCAGAAAAGGAAGTGGATGATAAACTTGAGGAGGCTAAAGTTGTAGATGGTTTCTTGACAAGACGTGGGTAAATAGGGAGAACAAAATCAGATTTTGCCACCTATGGAAACAGGTGAAGTATATAACTGGCAGAACAGGCGATATAAAGGGGTTAGCAGAGAAAACGTTTTTGTGGTGCATGTATACGAGATAGGGGTCAGTGCGAAGATAAACAAAGTGCAAAAGAAATAGAGGCAGAGAAACGTTTCGCATTAGAAATGGGTATAGAAGCAGAGATGCCAACTGTTTCAAATGACAGCCTAATGATTGTAGACTGAGCCCTTTATCATTTGCGGCTACTAGACCTCACCAATGTTTCTAAGCTGTTTATTATTATATTATTATTATAACTATTAATATTTATTACTGCTATAGATTGCTCGTTTATGACTGTGTTTTGTGTATTTAATAAATAAATTTAAAAAAATATTTTGAAACTCTGTCTGGTTATTTAGTTCAGAGTAACAAGCATACTGGTAAAACACCATTGAACATGCACAAACAGTAAGCAGAAAATGGCTTTCAGTGATGTTGAGAAATGGCAGAAATGTACCAAATGGCAAAACTAATAATAAAATATGACACTCCAGTTAATACCAAGTTTATTCAAAACCAGGCACAAAACTGAGGGTCTATACTATGTGAAAAAAAACTACACTGACAAACACCACACCAACATTATTTATGAAATACAATGTGATGACTGCCACGACTTCTATGTTGGAGAAACAAGTAGAAAATGGAAACCAGATTCAAAGAACATAACAAGTCACCTTCACACGTTTTCGAACACTGCAAGTCAAATAAACACAACATAACCATAGAAAACACTCAAATACTAAATAGAGAAAGAAACATAAACAAACGCAAAATTAAAGAAACCTTACTTATACAACAACTTCAACCCAAAATTAACCAATATAAAGGAACGCCTTTATACCGATATTAAATATAATAAAATAAAATTATATATTCAAACATCTAACACCGCCCTCTACATTCCGACAATCAGTTACACGACCCCTTCCAAACTTGTGGTCAGCTTCCTGTTAATCACATTTTTCATTGTGAACCTGACGGTGACCGAAGAAGGTCGAAACGTTGGTCGCTCTTCTATGTAAAATATTTTCTCAACCCAGACGAGCCGTTTTTGCATATATAGAAAATGTCTTTGTGTAAGGACTAGTTAATGACACTTATTGTAATAGTTTTGCAGCTGTTTTAGCCTTTGCTTTCATGAGAATGTCTCTGGATGGTTGAGAGTAATAACAACATTGTCCTTTTGACTGCATACACAGCCATATTTTTTCGCTATATCGAAGTCTGGGAACATTTTTCTGAATAGATGTCCTGCATGATCGACTACAGCTAGGGGTAAATTATGAGACATGACGTGAACATCACTTCTGCACTTATGGTTTCATATTCTGAATTCTTACTCATAATTGTCGTTATCTGTATCGTTTTTGTCTTTGCCTCAGCCTTTTGTTGGTGAGATGCCGATTTTGTATGTCTGGAACAATCGTTTATCCCGCCATGTGCCACAGAAAAATCTATATGACAAACTGTACAAAACGCATGACTGTCACTGACTTTTGATGCAATGACCAGATATTTTGCACCATACCCTTTCCTAAATTTTTGATTCACAGTTTTAGTCATTTTAGATTTGACAGGAACAAGACAATCTGGTGAAGGAGGCGTCTTTTTTTTCCCATTTTGTGAACGGTCGCATTGGTTTTCTATGCCGCTTAGTAAACGAGAAATACCCATCTGTGCAAGCACTGATTGGCTGACAAGCACTGATGACGTAACTGTGAATTCCTTTACGTATCCAGTATGAAGAAGCACCGCACTTAAACTATTGGTATACGTCGGAGAAACAAATATTTTTTTATTATTTCATGCACAAACAAGATTATCGCGAGTAGCCATTCGGACTATGTCTTTTATTTATTATCAAAATTTATTTGTATCTCACCAGAAATTTTCTTTTCACCTCTTTCAAGCCCTGAGGTAACAATTTATCACTTTATTGTATAGGCCTGTATAATATATAATAGCTTCAGAGTTGCAACAAGTCGTAATGTTTGTCTGTATGAGCGAATAGTCGTAATGTATAACCAAACTCGTAATGATTACTCTCAAATCGTAATGGTTGGCATCTCTGTAAAAGTAGCCATAATGGTGGACGTATAAAAAATGAAATTGATTACTATAGCAGTGCATGGTTGAAAGAGGAAAATTTGACATAATGAGATAACTGAGAAATGGTTAAACATAAATGGTTTTGATGACGCAAAATCTTTTAAATATAGGATTACAGGCTATTTAACAGGAATAGAGTACAAAAGAGGCAGAGGAGTGACATAATATGCAAAATATGAAGTAGATCCTGTAGAAGTTGAGGATATCAAAGACAACAGCAAGGGGATTAAATCCATTTGGGTTCCTATTTATCATAATAAAGGACAATGAATTTTAGTGAGAATTTGTTACAGACTATTAAATTATACGTCACAATCAAAAAGAAAACTGGTGAAACAAGCGTAGGCATTAAAGTAAACAACGACAAATCCGTTGTACCTCATTCCTTAGATATTTGAAAATTGACGTGAGACAATTTTACTGATATATGTATATATATACACATTAAATACAATGCACTGTCAAAAAATTATACAGTTTTAAATATCACGACAGTTAATACAAACAACCGTATGAGACTAAATTTACACAGCACGTGAATGTGCTCAGACACAAATGTTATCTTATTGTCATAACATAACTAATAATCACATGATCTAGGTGTTTTTAGAAAGTTGGGGCAGGTTTTAAAGAGCAATGGGGGTTTTCTGGTAAGGTTTTCTGACCAATTGACAGATATGAAAAGTTTTTACCAAACCGAGAAATCTCTTGCCTAATTTCCAGCAAAAAGAAATGTCTTGCAATTTTGACACGTCTTGCTGACTCCTAAATGACCTCTCATGGAGAGTTTATGGGCTACTTTCAATATATCACAACAATACACTTTTGTAAAACAATTTGATAAACTAGCCCAGTTCTCTGAGGCTAGTTTATTTGGTAATCTCAATTTTCTTATGAGCACACCATTTTTGAAAATAATACCGCTTGGAACTTTCTTCAGTTCATCTTTTGGAAGTGCGTATTTAAATAATGAAGAGATCTGTAGATCGTTTTCCTGCTCAATGATCAGTTTACTTCTCGCAAATAAACTTCACCAGTTGAATCAGATATCTCACTTTCATCATTGTCACTCACCAATGAGTGTAGTAACAGTTATTCACAGGATTCTCTTTGGGTCCAAAACATTTCTTTTGGCTTAATTTCTTTGCCTAAGCTCAACTCACAGCACATGAAGGAAGCTTATGGATTATCCTCAACAACAACATCATCTTCATATAAAACAGTGATCGGCTCACTAACCATTTTGGGTTTGTTAACAAATTTTCCCTGGCCAAATCGTTTGCAAACAATAATGACATACTATTAATTGGCATAGTAGGTCTCATTCCACCCGCAACTGGTCTTGAAACTAGGTCTGATGTTAAATATATGTTATGAAGAGGAACATTATCAAAGCTTCCTTCAATACCCTGACAGACCAATGGCAGAACTCGAACCTAAAGTCAATATACCTTCTAACAATGGTAGTCGAGTCGCTCTAGTATCATGTAAAATACGTACGGGTAGGAGATTAGCAGTGTCGTTTATGAAATTACAGAACCAACAGACACAAAAAAGTTTAAATTACTCCTTAACTACGTTAGCCCTTCTATAAGTGGCCAAATCAACAACATCGAATGATCTGGTAAAACTACATCCATATGTGGACACAGATGCACTGGGTGTTGCCTCTGTTTCTTTTTCAAACTCCAACAACAGGACATAATATAATAAGGTGTTTATAGAAATGGAAGACAGGCCTTGATAATTTTGATAAAGTTTTTGTCCAATCTGCCAGAAGATTTCGAACTATAGGAACTGCATTTTTAATAGTATCCTCAACTTTAGGGGTAAAGGTTTCTGCTTAGCTGGGAAAATTTCTTTTTATGAAAAGTGGTTTTATGAATTAAAGTGTAATCATTGGAAAGAGCAGCTGCTTTCATGTAATGTTTTAACTTTATTTTTGTAGAAATAAAATATTTTTGTGGAAACTTGTACAGCATTTAAATTCCTAAATTAAACATAGTTGACTTAATTTACCAAAACTTTGTCAGTATGCATAGAATTACAACACTTATCAAAATAAACCTCTTTTTCATGGGCGAATTGCATTGGAGTTTGACCATCATGATTGTAGTAACCTCGACACTTTTGCCGATGAGATTCTGGAACTAGGTCATATACTTACAGGATAACTGTTTTAGTATTATCATAATCTGTGCAATCTTCTAGAAAGAGAGCAGCATGAGCTCCTTGTGTGTGTGCGTTTTCTCATAGCAAAGCCACATCTGACTGTCTGTTTACCAGTCAAAACACTGCAGCAATAAAGGCCATTTTCGGTAGGCTAGTCCATGATTTAAGCAACTTTCTCCAAATGTTCTAAATATTTATCAACTTCATTTTCATTAACTTGTGGAATCTTAATATGCCGACTGAATTCAGAGTTCTCATTTTGCCTTTGTCAACTGAAGTTGAGTCTAAAATCTATTTCTTTTGGCCTATTTTATTTCCTGGCTTTGGTATAGTCTTGTTCAGCCTCGAGATATTTACTTTCCATTACGAAACGGGTTACTTCTTTCTGGGCTTTTCTTGTCTTAATTAATGCGGACTTTTCTAAGCTCGCCTCACACCCTTTTATTTACTGTTCTATGTTTAAAAACAACAAAGTTTAAGAATTTATTTGCCAACAGTAATAAAAGTGTTGATTTACTAAAACACAGCCGAGACAGATCATTTTCTGAAGGTCAGTTTTATAAGTTTCCCATTGGTACAGCGGCCAGTTTACGAATTTACAACGCTAATCCCAGGGATTCGATTCCTCTCGGTTGACTCAGCGGATAGCCCAATGTGGCTTTGCTATAAGAAAACACTTAAGAACAGTGAAACTTTTGAGGACGTAAGTCTTGTAATATTTACTGTTAATATGAAACTTTGGTAAACATATACATAATAAATAAAAAATTATAGCATGAACACTATAAGCTGAACGAAATGGTTATAAGGTCAGTCTTCGTGATCGAACCCATGCTGAAAGAGTTAATGATATCATAATTATAGATGATTTAATTTCAGGCATATAGATCGGGAAAGACTAGAATCAATCCGTTAGGGACACAGGTTTTTTGAAAACTGTTCAAGACACTTTTATTCATAAATTAATCTAGGAACCTTCTAGAAACAATGCTACATTGGAGCCACATATTATTTTTAAACTTTAATGTATGGGCTTGTTATAAGAGTGACAGTCAACCCCTTAACGTGTATGGTGTGTTGAAGAATACTATTGAATGGCAACTTCCTCCCTGATGGTATATTGGCTTTACTGTTGAGTTCAAGCACAACTATTGTGTTGTTTAGTTAACATGATTATATAAATGATTACCTTTTGAAACAACATATTTTTGACATTACAGTGGTTTGACAGATTCTATGTAAACAAAAGAAGTCTAATTTCAGTTTCTAAGTTCTTGGTCTACTCTTTTATCCAATGCTTAGTGGGATTGACCACGACTTTGTGATGCTCCCTACAGCTGAAAGGACAAGCATGTTTGGTAGGATGGTGATTTGAACTCGCAACTGAATTATACAAGCGTGTACGAATGCTTTAAGTGAAATGAGAATTATTTGAAGCTTTATAAACAATTGTGATACACAACATTGAACCAAGATTTTGTCATATGTGTGGGTTTACATTCATTTGACTTGTTTGGAATATGTTATTCTTAAAATGATTGAATATTGTTTTGTCCATTTATTGTTCAAATTCATCACCAACTACAGAGTATTCAGTCCCATGAACCTGACAATCCATAATAATAGAAAAAAGTGAGGAATGATCATTAAATATATAAGAAAACAGGTTTCTACTTTAAAAAAATCTACGAAAGAATCTTCTGAAGTTTGCATTCAAGCTGAATAATAATCGGTTACTGCACAAGCAATATATATATAATATATCAAAATCAGCTGTTACTAACACATGAAAGATGACGAAACCTGAATGATTTAATACCTTGAATAATTTTAATATTCAAATGGTGAGGCTGTGCTACTTCAGGTAGTTTATGAAAATGTTCGTTTCTGATAAATTATCAAGTGTAAGTTAAATAATTCTGAAATGTTTATGCAATATATGATGAGATACTTGTTCTTATTCTGATAGACATTTTAACAATGTTAAATACACACAAAAATACAGCACACAGAATGTACACTTACAATTCAAGACTGTTTGTTTAGAATTAGGCACCAAGCTACACCATGGTCATTACGGGTATCGAACATTCGGTTTCTCGTGCTGTGGATCCCATGACATGTCACTGTAATGGTAGAGAATTCAAGAGAAAGAATTTCAGTTTTGTATCAGAAACAATCTTAAAAAGACCTTAGTGTATTGATATTAACCTATACAATTCGTCAAAGTATACGTGTGTTGTCAAATGATACCCCCCCACACACACACACCAAGTTAACCTGAGTAAACCGAGAAAGTTCTCACTCTATATTAAATAATGTAGTAACTGAGTAGTGTATGAAGAATTTCTAGACAAAACGATGTTAAAAACCTTAGACAAATTTTTGATCTGATGTAAATTCTTTATGCAGAAACAATCACCGAGCTTCGAAAGCGAAAGTGGATCAGACTTGGCCAGTTGAGGGATTTTACCATTATGCTAGGCCAGGATCTGTACAGAATGTGAGTAGTATTTATTAATTTTATATGTTAGCCTCTAACAATAAAGGATGATCTCGAACTAGAATAAAACAATTATCTTAATATAGAGAGGTTGAATACATCACAATATTGTTACAGTCAAATAATGTCTGATGGTCAAACATAGTTCCTATTGGAAAAATTTCTATTGTAAGACAGTTGTGTAAAGAATACACCACTACTCGTTGTCTGCTTTCCTTAATCAATCTCAGTGTATAAGGATGATAATTCTCCATCAGTCTGATCTATGGATGATTTGACTGTTATGTCATTGTTTGTCTCCAGATGTTTTAGATATGCAATGATTGAATGGATTTATTGTGAAATAGCGTGTATATATGTGGCTTCTGGCACTTTTGAGATGGGCATACTCTTTTATTATGTTACATTCTGATGAAGATGCATTTTGTTACTGACTGACATCCATGTTGATGTTTTCTCATCTGTTGCAAGATGCTGCACTTTCTGTACCATGGGTGAGGGGTATGACTTTTTTCAGGTCTCTTTTTGGATGGTTTTGACGTTCCAAGTTGATCTGTACATGTATTCCTTTGTTTTCCAATGTCAAAATTGTGTGTAGAAAAGGGGTGTTAAATAACCTTTCTAAAAGTGACCATTTTTGGTAGGATTGTAGTTCCTATGACACCAAACAAGTTATAAATGTCCTTCACTTACATTCCTTTCAAATACTACTTATATCTGCTGTGGTTATTGCAATATTTCTTGAAGTGATTATTCAGAATTCTCTCAGTAAAATGCACTCAACCCTCTTAAAACTCTAAATTTTTGTTTATAATGTACTAAATCCTCAGTTTACTCATATGTTTGGTTTATAGTGTACCCAACTTTATGCAACTAATGGATTTGATGACCCCCATTGGTAACTCTCAGATTAATTGTATAATCTCTGCATTTTAGATTTATGGAAACGATTTTTCTCTGGTTGTGTGTAGAAATGACCATGCTCTTAATTTCACCTGAAAAGATGATCAGAAAAATTTTAAAACAAAAATATTATTTGTCTTAATTCAAGGCTTTTTCTTATGTGGATGAGTTTGTGTTCCCAAATGTATTTGAAAATGTTACAAGATAAGTAAATGTCCTGAATAAAAACAAATGTATTTTCTTCTATAAGATTACACACACAGATGCTGACTTTCACACACATGCAGTTATATCTAATATTTTATTGTTCACCCACAAAATTAGGTTTATGATAAAGTTTATTTGGAATTTATGGAAGCAATTGGTGTATCACGATAGTTTATAAAAGACATCAGTATACTTTGCTAACCGTTTTCCAATTTAAATCTTGTAAATTAGATGGACTTTCCAAGTTAATGCACTGGGATCATATAAATTATTTTTATAAATGTGACTCGACTATTAAATTTCATATAAACATATATGAATAATTAAGTTCCAAAGTGCATTATATCACAATAGCAATGAATCAGTTCGTGGTGAATACATTATTTTAATTACATTATCCTCTGTATATTTTTCTCATTGCAACAGTGAACATATTACTAAAATTTGGAAATTTCTCAATAAACCACATGCATACACAAACAGAAGTTATATAAAAAGAAACAAATCCAATATGTAAGTGGTACATATATACTGAACTATGATTAGCACTATATAGCAGAAACAAATGAATAAGGGGACTTTCAATTTCATATTATTTATTGGTGAAAACATTAGTACACCCAGAGTAACTCCGCTGTAAGAAGTAAAATCTAACACTGATAATTGTTCATTCTGTTTAACTGCACTGGAAACACTATTCCACAGCCATCATAACCTGTCACTAATTTATATGAGCTTGTTCATAAATTATTTGAAAAAAAATCTCAGAACAAATATTTTTTGTGTTTTAAATTGATGTGCAAGAGCTGTTTTCTTTCATTGTCTGTTTGTATAAAGAAAATATAAACTATTATATATGTCATTGACAGTTTATTACTAGTTTCATTTATAACATACACAAACGAAAAAATATTAAAAAAAACTGTATGATGCTCTCACCACTCTGTAAATAACGTTTTTCCATAAGTAAAAAAAGGATTTTATATAATAAAAAGAATATTGATCAGGGAATATATGTATATGATGTCATGGTAACAGGAGTGGAAAAGTGAAATACAAGGAAGATAATAATCACTTTAAAAAACATGTATTAATTCTATGTGGTGTTAAAATTTAGTTAAATATAAGTTTATGTTCTTGGATTTTGCAATGATACTTTTTTGTGGGGATCATGTTATAATACCAGTACACTCATGTCGCCAATCCCATTGTGATTTGGAAAGTTAAGGTGTTTGAGAACTGAGGGTTTAAGGGTGTCATTGCACACAAGTGAGAGATGTTTACATCTAGTAAAGCAAATAAATAAATAATGCACAATGATTTAAATTGGCCTTTTACATGAAAGGTAGAACTGGAGAGATTCGATAAGTTAGTGATATAATCGCATGGAAGACAATTAGCTCGCCAACACAGACCAGTTTTGTCAGTTTGTACAAGTGAAGGTGATTGATTCTGTCTGTAATTTGGAATATACTGGACAGTCTTTGAAATTCCTTTTACATTTGAAAGAAACTGAAAGTGGAGTGATAAAAATGTTGAGAGATGTGTTTTCTCTTGTCAGTAAAGTAATGTTGCATTGGACAGTTCGACTACTCTGACTAGTTGAAGGAAGGTATGTAAAGACTAAAGGATCTCTGTCACTATGTGGTTTGTCCTTAGATCAGAGACAGCTTGCAATAAAGAATGTGGCAAGTTTAGCCTTTTATTGGTATTGTTGAGATAATTCTCATGGGGTAATGTCAGAGTTTAGATATCTCAAATGTAAGAATTGACCCTTAAAGGTAGTGTTTGTACCAAGAAGGATAGAAAGAATTAAAATGTAAATAAAAAGAGCTCTCAGTACATTTCTAATGTATGTTAGCAGCAAATGTAGATGTGGAAATGCCAGAAATGATGTCTAAAAAGATCTGTATATTTAAGAGGCTGAGAGAGAACAAAATGAGACCATCTTTTACAAACCTTTCAATGACAATCTCATTCTCTGTTTAAAGAAATTCAACACAAAGAGTATAGAAGAAATTAACAATTCTTGGTAACAGCTTTTAATATGTTTTACTTCTGTTCAACAGGAAGTGATGCTTAGAAGTAGTGGCAACTGTGTGTCTCAAGTTTGTTTAGGTTTTGTACCAGCTGTTTACTGTGTTTGAAATTTGTTGAAAATAACAAATGTTTAATTTTGGTGTCAGCTGTTTAACTCCAAGATTGTACAACATGAACCAATGTTTAATCTTGAAAGAAACTGTTTGACATATTCATAGACATTTCAACAGGCAACTGGCAATGTTACATCACTTTTAATCTTGATGATTACACAATTTCTGACTTGTTCAACAGGAACTGATATAGAAATATATCATTTTTAATCCTGTTAACAGATGGATAGGGTTATTTAGTATGCTTCAACATAGTTTAACAGGAACTAACACAAGAATGCTAAGCTGTTGTTAACAAACAGTTACAGACACCATTATTTCTTTCAATATGACATACATACAGATTTATTTTGATCTCTACTTTCATTAAACAACAATGATGTCAATACTGCTACAAAACCATTCTTTGTAATCTTTTTCCAATTGCTGATGTTGTGAAAATTGGATGATACCTCTTCTTACTAAACAATGAGAAAATAATTTTTATTGAAATATTGTGGAGTTGACCTGCTGGCAGCTGCTTGAATTCTGCAATTACTTACTGCCTCCATGCAGTTGTTAACAGATGGAAGACTAACGACTGCAGGGCCAAGTTCCAAAAGAGAGGTAAAAAAAGTCAGTTAACCTGGTCCAACTTTCACCATGGCACTCAAGCTAGAGGGCGCTGACCACAGCCATTCTCTCTCAAAACAATGGGTAGTTTCACTGTTCTGCTTACCATTGTCAACTCTCCAATAAAAGTGAAGGGGAACAGATAGATACGTAGGTCAACAGCAGTAAAAGAATGACTAGGTGCATGGAAATAGGGAAAAGAACCACTACTGAAGAGAGATAGGTTGTGATTTGAGAACATATTTTCAATGAAACAATCCCTCATGTACATATTGGTACTACCCCACAGGGGAGTGTCTGTTAAAATCTCCCAAAATGAAAAGGGAGATGGCAACTGTTCTGTAACACCATCAAAGTGTGACTGATTGTCTCTCAGGAAGACAAGAGAACAAACAATGATGGTATTCCACTTACAGTTGGTTGTTGGTATGTATATATGCATACATGTGTATATATTGGTCTACATGCCCTATCCACAATCTTGTGGTTACAAATGAGTTATAGAATCTGTCCAGTTGAGGGTGAGAAAATATATAGTTCACTATAGTTACATTTATACATGACTAACGCTTCCACCTAATGATCCATTTTTCACACATACTACTTTAATTTCCAATTTTTTGTGCAAAGAGCATACCTGTTCCAGAAATACCCCATTATGTGCTTTATTCATCTCAGAGTGCACCTGTTCATTCTGGATAGTTAGTTATTCTGCAGTGCTTCTTAACTGACCCTTTTACCTTTACAGAGTGGAGATAATACTATACCAGAAATTATTTTTTAACACCAAAATATAATTTCCCACAGGTAATTCACACCCACCCTCCTCATAGCTGGTGTTCGTCTTTTAGGACAGGTCAACTCTTGAAAGTGAGGATTAAGAATCAAGAGTAATTGAGATATATTTGTGTGATAGGAGATAGGTATCTATCAAAAATACATTTTAAGTGTAAAATTGTCAACGTTTGTATCTCAGCACAAGAGATTTGCATGTTCAACTGGTTGGTGAAATAAGTAAGAACTTCAAATTTTTACACTGAGAATTAAAAGTATTATATGAATTTTTGTCTTTGCAGAATATTGCTATTGAGATTCTGATAACCTTAAGTCAATCATTTGAAATATTTTATGAAATGATCCTAGAAATAAAGACAAAAATAAGAAAGAAAAAAAGAGCTGTTTCAAAACAACAACAACGAACTTAGAGACATTTTATGAGCCGTTATGGCGAGGCTAAAATTTATACTTTTCTCTGAAGTTGGCTTTCCAGTTTCCGTAATAGCTTTATATCTTGTTGAACAACGTGATCAAATTTAATAGGTCAAGGTTTATAACTATTGTTGTTCAAGGGGGGATGGGGGACTATACAATTTCCAACAAGATAATATACACCTCTCCTCCCATATAGTGAATACGGTGTTAAAATAGGCTCTCAATAGTGGGAATGATTTTCAATAACTTCTCGTCATGCCGTCTCAAACGCATGTGTGTGTGATTAACGTGGTGAACCCCAAACCACGTGTAAAGTTACCTGCATTTAGAAAACTGATTACCTTTACTGTGACCATTTTTGAACGTATTATACGAATATTATTCTCTTTCAACATAACTCCAGTTACGACAGAAAGTGTTCGTACACCCTTCGTCCCGAGTAGTTTTTTGCTCATAACTTAAAAAGTGTCACGATAAGTCTAATAGAAGTATAATATATTACAAATATTTTACTAACACACACCTACATAAATTATTATGTGAATTAAACCACAAATAAACTGATTGAGATGTGCAAGAAAGCATGTAGATAATTCCTTTACCTATTGGAAGAGTATTCTTTGGTCAGACGAGACTAACATCGAACTTTTCCGCCACAATGATGTTCGCTATATTTTCCGTAAGAAGGGAGCACGAAATCTTCCAAAGAACACCGTCCCTACACGTAAACACGGTGATCATGCTATGGGGTTTCTTCAGCTCTTCTGGTGTAGGCAGCCGTCACCGCGCCAACGGAATCATGAAAAAAGAGAAGAGTACGTTGAAAAATTAGCCACTTATATCAAGAATGATGCTCGGAACTTGCGGCTTGGGCGTCGTTGGATCTTCCAGCACGACAATGGCCCTAAGCACACATCGAAATATGTGCAATCCTAGTTGCAGAGGAACCATACAAGCGTTCTGGTATGGCCATCGCAGTCACCCGATCTCAACCCAATTGAAAACGTTTGGCATGAGTTCAAGACCAGGGTTCATCAGCGTCATCCGAAAAACTTGCAAGAATTGGAGGCCTTCTGTAAAGAAGAATGGAAGAAAATACTAGTCGTACTGTCAAACAGTCATGGAGGGCTATGAGGAGTGATTGCGCCAAGTAATTCACCTGAAAGGCTGCACATCTGACCATTAAAGTAGACGCATGAACACTTTCTGCCCCTCCTATGTTTCGTTATTTGTTTATAAACAGTTTATTTGTCGCTCAATTTACATAAAATTTATGTAGATGTGTGTTAGTATAATATTTATAATATAATCTTGAAACTTTTTAAGTTATGAGTAAAAAACTACTCTGGACACAGGGGTACGGAACACTTTCTATCGTAACTGTAATATTTTATAATATTTATTAAAAAATCAAAAACACAAAATATATCAAAACCAGCATTTTAAGTCTCATAACTAAAATGTATATTTTTTAAAAGTAAAATATGTCTATTCATTACGAACTTTACAGCATGTAAGTAACTGAGGAATTATAATTTTTCAAACCAAAATCAAGGAACATTATTATCACGAGAAGGAAAATCGTAAACGCAGACAAGAAATTACGAACTCGTGTCTAAAGTTTAAACTTTAAAAATCTTTATAACAATTTAATAATAAATTCACATTGTGCTAAACGAAGTATAATAATAAGGAGTGGAGCAACGGCAATAATTATAAACTTTTCTAATGTGCTTAAAGAAACTTACTATTGTTGCTGAGGCTCCACGAGCAAACTGTGCTTAAGTGACAACAATTGCAAACGTTTCTAATAATGTACTTAAAGAAACTCACCATTGTTACCGAGGCTCCACCAGTAAACAGTGCTTAAATGACAATATTTATAATAATGTGTTTAAAGAAACTTACCATTGTTGCTAAGGCTCCACCAGTAAACAGTGCTCAAATGCCAACAATTACAAACGTTTCTCGTAATGTGCTTAAAGAAACTTACCATTGTTACTGAGGCTTTACCAGTAAAGAGTGCTTAAATGACAACATTTATAATAATGTGCTTAAAGAAACTTACCATTGTTGCTGAGGTTCCACTAGTAAACAGAAATTGTAAGAACTTACGAATTAAAGGAAATAAATACTAATAATAATTAAATCATCAATATATCTATAAGTTAAAGGGAATACTTTTAAATTGAGTAGAAAAACTTTGCACTTATACATACCTGAAACGGTATATTGCATTATTTGAATTTGATATATGGTATTTTTTAATGTTTGTGCAAATCTTGAAACCTAACGAACAACAGCACTGTCAAAGTTATTCGTTAACTGTGTACTGGCCAATTAACCGTCGTTTCGTTGAATGTAGCCAGCAGTAAGATTTTTATTTGATGTAGATAAGAGTTGCAACAAAACTAGCAATATAATTCAACAATAATAATTTCCATTATTCAAGTGTTTATTCGTTTTTTATGTTTGAAAACTTAGCTTAATGCATAATAAAATTTCTCACCTGTTCTATTCGAAAAATTACCTCTCCCCATAAAAAAAGAAATAGATTAGGTACCGTGAATTCTATACTTTTGAATTCGTGTGACATTATTTAACATGTGTTATTATTTTTGTAATAATTTCTTAATTATTTATTATTTACATGCTTGTTAATTGTTAATCGTTGTCATTTTTGTTATTTTCAGTTGGATGCGTTGTCCCACTCAAGCACTTTATTGGAATGGAGAGCTCAGCAAAGTATGTTGGTTAAATATTTTCGTTGTATGAAGTTATTATTACGAAACTGAAGCACCCGCTTCAAAGACGCCCGCAGAAATTTATCCAGGGTGCGGTGATATTGTGAAATGAATAGAAACTCATGTAAATATGCTGAATGAAGAAAGAAAGAATTGTGTTTCTAATGTTCCAGGGAGGAAATGCCCTTCTTGACCCCTCCACTGCAGACGCCACTGACATGCCCTACCTCAAGCCCATTATATCATGATTTATGTTATTCACGTGTTGCAAATGCTATTATACTCTACATTTCTGGATATTACAAATTCAGATCTTTTAATTGTCTGAGTTTATGTACTTTGATTTTACATTCCGAAGTACAGAGATCTTGATTTTAGTCGCCAGAGTGTACAGATTTTAAATTTAGTTTCCGGAATGTATAGGATAAGAGTTTGACGTGTGTATATGTTCAATAAGATGAACAGGTGGTGAGGGAGCTCGACTCGTAATATGAGGGTCGCGGATTCGAATCCCCGTCACATCAAACATGCCTGCCATTTTAGCCATAGGGGCGTTATAAATTGATGTTCAATCCCACCATTCGTTGGTAAAAGAGTAACCCAAGACTTGGCTGTGGGTGGTGATGACTAGTTGCCATCTCTCTAGTCTTACACTGCTGAATTAGGGATGACTAGCGCAGAAAGCCCTCGTGTAGCGTTGCGAAAATATCAAAACCAAGCAAACCTGCTTTAATAAATATAGTTTATTTTGCTTCCCTCCCCCCACTGTGACTGAAATAAGAGACGAGGCATGTACATTAAATTTGTCTGTTTTTGTACTTTCTTATTATTTCTATTAATTAAAATAATAAAAAAACTTCATTTTGCATTCTTACACTATTGACACTACCCTATCTGCTCGCGCCCGACAGTATGCGAAACGTTGGACTAGATTATAAAAATCGCAAAACGATAAGAATTTGAAAATATAGAGCTATCAAAGACACTGTTCTTTTATCTAGGCGATTGCGGAACGCAATTAGAACAACTGAGGCGAAACCGTGCGGAGGAAATACAAGAACCGGATTCGAAGCTGACAACAACGCACAAAGAAGAGACCGAAACGTGTAAGTTTTCTTCGAAATAGTCACATTACAGTCATTCTCAGTATAAGATAAATCTAATGTCTGTTACGAACATTTAGATGGATAGCAGTTAATTTTGAGTTTATAGTATATTTTAGGAGAGTTAGAGCTAACAAAATGAAACAAAAGATCGCACAATGGATTATCTCTTCTCTGCCCATTGACTCACAAACTGTGAGCCGCTGGTTCAAATCTAAATCATCGAACATGCTTGTTCTTTGAACTGTGTGTTCGATATAAAGAGACAATCAATTGCACTATCCGTTGGTGAAAGAATTATCCAAGAATTAGTTGTGGTTAGTATAGATCTATTTGCTTCTTCTGTTTTCGTTATTATAAATCTTGTAAGCTTAATATCTTAGAGTAAATGGAATTACAGATACTTTAAGTCACTATATTTCAGTTGAAGTAAAATGTGTGTCAACAGCAACAACTATTATTTATTTTAGTGGACTTTAACCACCATGAAGAATTTAGAAAATTACGAGCTGAGTATGACAAAGAGGTGAGTTTAATAACACTTTCAAAGTTACTGATTTCTCGTTACCAATCAAAATGAAATTCTTAAACTTATTCGTTTTCTTAAATTTTCTTTTGATACTTCACTGGTCGAACACAACAGATGTTAATCTAAAACATTTGTAGAACACCAGTTTGAGTATTTAGGCTTAATTTAACGAAGTTGGTTTCATTATTTAGGCTTAAGATAATGAAGTAGGTTTGATAGATGTAACTTGTGTCTGTTCTTCGTTTTTAATTCCCGTCACACCAAACATCCTCTCTCTTTCAACCATGTGAGCGTTATAATGTTACGATTAATGTCACTATTCGTTGTTAAAAGAGTAGCTCAAGAGTTGTCGGTGGACGATGATGACTAGCAGCCTTCCCTCTTGTCTTACACTGCTATATTAAGGACGATTCGCACAGATAGCCCTCGTGTAGCTTTGCACAAAATTCAAAACCAATCAAAACCATTATTAATTTATTCAATTTAATTCATTTTGTAAAATTTTGTTGTTTTTTTCGGAATATGATTTAATCGTTCGAACAAATGAAAAAGTTTTTTACTTGGACACCACAATTACGTCTTCACTTTCAAACACTTAAATTTATATAGAAGGAGCATTGAACCAGTTAAAGCATTAGCCTGGTATAAAAGCTGTTTTTAGACCATATTCTAACAATGATAACAAATAATTTTGTAAGACAAAGAGAACTTACGAATTGTGACTCGATTTTAATTTATATTTGAGAGTTTATTTAGTGTTATCGTTTTAGTTCCTATGAAGTTGACTTAATGAAAGAACCGCGATCTAAAGTTGTAAACATATCCTCAAAAATTGGTTAGGCCTGGCGTGGCCAGGTGAAAAGGCTCTCGACGAGTAATCCGAGGGTCGTGATTTCCAATTCCCGTCACACCAAACACGCTCGCCTTGTCAGCTGTGGGGAATTCACTTTATAACGCCCCACAGCTGACAAGGCCACTATTCGTTCGTAAAAGAGTAGCCAAAGAGTTAGCGGTGGATAGTGAAGACTAGCTGCCTTCACTAAAGTAGGGACAGCCAGCGCAGATAACCCTGGTGTAGCTTTGTGCGAAATAAAAGATAAATGTGGTTACTATAAAACTTTAGTGGCGTCATCTGTTGTTTTAAAATACAAGCAACAAAACCTATTATTTATGATTAAAAAACACTTGATAGAAGTTTTAATGAATTGCATTTCGTATTTTCCTGAAGATTGAAGACCTGAAAAATACTCATGCTCAGTCTGTTAGAGATGCCGAGAACGAGAACACTGAAGTAGTTGCAGCTTTGAAAGTACATCATAATCTTCAAATTGAAGGTAACCTTTGTTTATATTCAAACTTAAACACTTCTGTGCAATTAAACTCATAAAGTATTGTTCTTGTGAATTAAAGGATCAAATACCACAGAGCTACCTCTCATAATATTGTTTTTCCTTTCAAATTCTACTCTCCTTATAAATAGAAAAGGAAGAATGTATTAGGTTAACATATTTAATGCATCGTTTTAAAAATAGAAATATCAGTATAGGTAGGAAGGTTTTATGCGTCATTGTGTTAATTTATTGGTACATATTTATGTTTATGATGGAGACTTTTTAGATCAAAAATTAAAAGACATAAATAATAAGTCATGTATCCAAATATCGAAACACATTTCAGATTTCTAACAGCAGTTGGGAATAAAACATTAATTAGCTAGTTCGGCAGCATAATGCAGAGTAATAAGTTCACAGAACATCACCTAGTGGTTATTAAATGCACTAAAATGGTTTTTTTGGCAGATTTGCTCTCTTATCTAACAACGCATTATTGTTGTTGTTGACTGTTATTTTAAGATTATTTCACAAGAATAGTAAATTTTACTTAATGTCTGTGATATATAAGTACTTATTATTATTCTTGGGCTCCAATTATTTCATTCTTATTTCGTTTCCATTTTGGGGTTTCTTTTATACATCTGTTGCTGACATTCACAGGTTCCTGATGTGTTTATGTTGACTTTATTTTCATTCATTGGTTTTTATGTTTACATGTGGAATCTTTTTTCATTCATTGGTTTCCAATGCTTTTCATATTTTGTTTTATGAATTATTATACCTGGCATGGCCAAGTGGTTAAGGCACTAAACTCGTAATCTGAGTGTCATGGGTTCAAATTGCCCTTTAGCCATGAGGACATTATAACATCACAGTCAATCTCACTTCTCGTTGATAAAAAGAGTTGCCCAAAAGTTGGCAGTGGGTGGTGATGAATAGCTACCTTTTCTCTACGCTGCTACATCAGGGATGATTAGCACAGAGCGCCCTCATGTATCTTTGCACAAAATTCTAAACAAACCAATTATTAAATATTGTTTTCTGATATTACTCCAGTTTTAGTTTTTATTTTTTGATTTTCTTGGTTAATTTTCATGGTGTGTGGAAATTTTTCTAATGGTTTTTTTAAAGGATCATTATTTACATTATTTGCCATTATTTATTATTATTTATATTATTTACGTAACTTATAATTATTTTCTTTAGCATCTGTTTGAAAGTTTTGTATTTTTTGTCTTCATTTGTACATTAATTGTACCTCATTGACACTTGTAGATATATATGCAAGTTTTTCTCAGTGGAATTCTAAGGGTTTTCATTTTGTTCTTGCTTTCTCTTCCTAATCTTTTAGTCGGAAATCACAGAAATTTTTATTTATGACTCATAATGGCAAGTTGGATATTAGGATTAATTATTTGTATTATTAATGACACTTTTGACTGTTGGTAAAAATGTTGAAAGTCTATTCGTAAATTTCAAAATTATGAAGAGTATTTTCAAAGAGTGAGCTACGAGTAACCATTCCTTCAGCTGATATCAATCATATTTGTTGTCAGTAACTATACCTTCAGTTAACATCAGTCATATGTGCTGTCAGTAGCCATTCTTTCAGTTGAAATCAGTCATATTTGTTGTCAGTAACCATTCCTTTAATTGAAATCATTCATATTTGTTGTCAGTAACTATTATTTCAGTTGACATCAGTCATATTTGTTGTCAGTAACCATTCTTTCATTTGAAATTAGTCATATTTCTTGTCAGTAACCATTCTTTCAGTTAACATTGGCCATATTTGTTGTCAGTAACCATTCCTTCATTTGAAATCAGCCATACTTGTCAGTAACCATTTCTTCAGTTAATGTTAGCCATATTTCTTGTAAGTAACTGTTCGTTTAGTTAGCACCAGTTACATCGTAACTCATTCTTTCCAGATCCAGAGAAAATCTGAAGTTAGGCCTGAATAATGATTAATTTCTGTTAGGTGTGTCAGCTAAAATACATACTTTTGAATGAAAATCTTAGTAGTACTGAGTTTTACATTTGTATAGCATAGAATCCTTACTATATCACTGGAGAGGAAAAGGTTTTGCTGTCTGTTACAGCTTGGTTAGATTTATGAAACATCAATTAAACATTAGCTATATTCAAATAATGTTAATGGTTAGGTACAAGGTTTAAAGCAAATGCAAAAAGACAAAAATTTATATCGAGATGGCTTTTGTCATGGCTGTGTTTGTTGAGTAGTTCTGCAATATCTTTGTGTTTTTTTTCAATAGAATTAGAGAAAGACTTTGCAAAGCAGATGCAACTGGCTTCAGAGAGCAATGAGAAAGCTGTAAAGATCTTAAAGCAGCAGCTACAAGACCTACAGAAGCAGATGGAAAGCAGTCTGCATGGAGACACCAACATGAAATTACAGGTATGACCCGCTACTGGTATCTGACTACTATAACAGGGCCCTCAGTGGTTCAGTGATAATTTTGCAGGCTTATAACACTAAAATTGGGTTTTATCACCTGTGATGGACAGATCGCAACTGGCTCATTGTGTAGAATAGGAAATATAGGTTGATACATGAGATAGGCACTTAGAAGAACATATTTAAACAACGACAGTATTAAACCAATAATAATAATGATAACATACAACTTTAGTTCATAAAATTAGAAAGTTCATTTTCAACACTTTATCTGGATGTGTTTTTTTTTTCAACTGATTACCAATTTTGTGGAAACAATACTAAAATTATTTCAACTTTCCTACTTTCAAGTAAGTATGTCAAAAATATTTCTATGGCTTAATTTTCTGTTTTCTTCAAATAAAAGATATTCCATATTATTAACTTTTCTATTTTAAACTTGTTTTTTTAAGAAAATCTTATAAGCAACATGGCATAAATAGAATATATAATTTTCGAAAATCAACTTGTATGTTCTGGTAAGTGTTTTTTTGTTGGTTTTTTTTAAGAATGACTTCCATTTCATTCTCCAGTATGTAGTATTTGTCTTTATAAACTAAAATTGTTTATAACCAAAACCAGGACTTTAGAAATAGGTAAACTTCATCACCATTGAGTCTTAACAAAAAAGCGTGATAGATGAGACTCATTGTCGTTTAACTTGGTCAAACACCAACCCGGCCCGACATGGCCAAACGTGTTAAGGCGTGCGACTCGTAATCTGAGGGTCGCGGGTTCGCATCTCGGTCGCGCCAAACATGCTCGCCTTTTCATCCGTAGGGGTGTTGTAAGGTGACGGTCAATCCCACTATTCGTTGGTAAAAGAGTAGCCCAAAAGTTGTCGGTGGGTGGTGATGACTAACTGCCTTCCCTCTAGTCTTACACTGCTAAATTAGGGACGGCTGGCACAGATAGCCCTCGAGTAGCTTTATGCGAAATTCAAAAACAAGCACCAACCCAGTAATGATATTATTTTTTCATTTGATCATTTTAATGCCCTCTAGTGGAGTAATTTTATGAAAGAGATACAATTCTAGAAATTTTCTGATGTGACAAGCTAATGTTTACTAAAAGATTCATTTTTTTCTGCACTAAATAATGGAATAATTTTAACACCTGTGCATATTAATAATTTTATAACCCTACCCAAAAAAAAACAACAAACAAAAAAACACTCAAATAAAGTAAATGGATTTATCTGAAGAAAACACTTAAATTTTTGGTATTGTATTTAATGTTTAATCTGGTTTGATATGTTAATATCATTAGTGAGTTGTAATGTGTTTAAAACAAAAAATAAAACACACTAATATGAAGTGTAATACACTAACTCATGGATGATTATATTATTACTTACATATAAATGTATGAGAAAAGAAGCAAGAATGTTTGTTTGATTTTTTATGAATATTTGCACTAAGCTACAAAAGGGCTAATTGGTCTAGTGATCCCCAACTCTGAACTGATAAACTTGAAGTATAGAAGACAGTCAATTACTAGGCTACTCTAATATAATATAAGCATATAATTATCAAACTTATAATGCACCAATGGCACAATAAAACGAGATCTTGCAGCAACTGACTGCAAACTGTAGACTTTTGGATTGACAATAACGAACCATTTAGCCACTCACTACTAACTCGTCCAAAATAAAAACACATCTGTGAGAGTAAAACTACATCATCAAATATACTAATTGTTATACGTGTTGAAATAAAAGAATACACTTTCTTCGCAGAGGATTCTTGATGAGAAATGTTATCTTGAGAAAGAAGTAGAAAGCCTTCAAACTGTGCTGGAGTTCAAGGTTGCAGACATACATCGCCTTCGTAAAGAAAACCTGGAAATGCAGAAAGAGGTTATTTTTACTTTTTTATTGTATTTTTTTGCAGTATTTATTTAGGCTCTAAGTATCTAAAAAAAGTATAGACAGCTATACTACAGTATTGGATTGTGTTAAGAAACAAAGTCTCACATTGTTAGGGTTAAATAGTGATCTAGACTTATTATAATAATATTATAAACAATGTAAACATAGTTAAACAAAATAGTTAACCATTACAATCAAATGGCTATGTAGATTCATTACCTATGTAAGTATAGTCAAATAAAAACAACATATTGTTAGGATTAGTGAACCGTATAGACTTGTTTCATTATTCGAGACTATATATCTGTTGTTAAAACTCACTATCATATTGTTAGGATCAAAGAGCCATCTTTTAGAATTGTTACATCATTATAGAATATGTAAACAAATTTATTTGTTTATATTTCAAATTAAAGTTTATTTTTTTTATTAAATCACTAGTTAGATAAGTTACCATCTGCAAAACGAGAGATAGAGAAGCTGAAGGCAAGAAATGAAGATTTACGAGCTATGTTGGATGAAAAGTTCGAACTGAGAGGTAATTGGAGTTCCAGCAACTAGACGACTGCTAAGTCCAAAGTGAACTAAATCATTTGAAGTTGTGATCAAATACGATTACCAGTTTACAGGTTAACTGTAAACGTATGACCAAACAGCAAACAACACAATCATAATTAAGGAGTGTCTTCTCATTCTCCTGATTTAATTCCAAGTTTATTTGCATTGATATCGTTATTGCTTGTACAGTTATTGTTAAAAACTAAATTAAAACAACAATGATTTATAAGAACCTTTTAAGATTTTAATTTGATATTACGTGTTATTGCTTTCTTCTTGACACAAAAAGCTGGTGCCAGCTGTTGTTATTCATTTAGTGTAACTGTGTAGTGAACTACATTTTCCTTCACCAAGTGAATTACTTTACAAACCATAAATATGTGTATTTGTTTCAATTATAAATCATTAAGAATATATCCAATTTCGATTAAGTTACTTTTTTGTACCTAATTGTTTAACATGATCAGGGGAAACAGTAATGTTAACTTCTGTAATATGATTTATTTTATACTTATTTCATCCAACATAATGTCATAATGAGACTTAACATATCCCATCAGAGTGTCATTAGAAGTGATTCAGTCCATTATGAGTTTAACTTTTGTTTTTTTAGAACAACGAGTGTTTCTAGTTAGCTAATTGTCTTAAGTAATCCATGAATTACTTTTAGTTTCAAACAAATAATTCTATAATTTTAATTTACTTTTTTCAGTATCTCTTTTAGACTATAGTTTAACCCTGTTCTGACTCCATTCAGTCTTCTATAATTTGACAATACTGAAAGTAAATTATAGAAATCTTAAAACTATAATATTTATTAAACATGGAATCACAAATTAATTCTAAAATAAAACAACAGCAACTTTTACTGTAGACATGTTCTAAGATCAATTATTTCGACAGCTCAGCAGATAGTGACATTTTAATGATTACAACAGATAGTGACATTTTAATGATGATTGACATTTTAATGATTACAGATAGTGACATTAAATGATTACAACAGATAGTGACATTTTAATGATTACAACAGATAGTGACATTTTAATGATTACTCTCGTGACTTCTATAAAATTACTGTTAACTATATTTATGACTTAATCACTTAAGTTGTTCATGAGTAAACATAAGATCGTAAACTTGCCTTATTAGTTGTTAATAGTATAGACTCAAATTACTATATTTCATCTAATCTAGTCAAAGACTGTCTAATCTGATAAAAGAACTAATCATAATTTAATCGAGCATAACACAGTTCGAAACGTGTTTTGTAAAAGTGTGTATAGAAATAGGACACTTATTCCACCAATGAATTTGATTATAAACTTCTTACTATGAACCATGTAAACATGACAGCTCATTATTAGAATCAAACAACTATCTAGACTTGTTATGTTGTTACAGACTATTAAACATCACATCTTTAAGGATCAAATAATGTAATGCATGCATGTGGAGGTTATTTGTTTTTAATAAAACTATATCTACAGAAACATGAAACACAACCACCAATATAAAACAGGTTTTGCTCTGAAAGTGCACATTATACATTAAGATATGATATTTGTCCCATCACTGAAAATCCCTTAGTTTAAGCATTGGCTCAAAACTGGGTATTTTCGGCTGTCTAACAAGCCACAAATAGTTCTATACTAAAATAATTTGTACCTGGTTTATAATCCATCAGTTGTTAGATGTTGTTTCTGACAATATATGTCATGAAAATAAGATTAACTTCTACAAAGAACAAACTAGATCTGTTTCGCTTTGTTCAAGAAACTCGTTAGATAGAAACTGTGGTCTGACTAAGTTTGATTTTCATATTTCAACTTGCAGACAGTTAAGAAGTGAAAGTCTACAACTAAAGGAATTGTTTGAGAGAGAAGTTAAGTCAAACTCTCGATTATCGATGGAAAATGAAGAACTCCAGTGGAGACTGAAGCAAGCAATGGAGGTAAATCATTTGCTGTCAAAAGTGTCTGATTGTATGTATTGTTTCACTGTACTACAATGGGGACAATTGCTTTGTTGTCAACAATATCTGATTGTATGTGTTGTTTCACTGAACTACAATGGGGACAACTGCTTTGTCATAAAAAATGATTGATTGTATGTCTTGTTTCACTGTATCACAGTGGGTAAAATTGCTTTCTTGTGAACAATGTCGGATTGTACATTTTTTTTATAAGATAAGTACATAAATGAAAGAATTTTAGCCTCAAAACAAATACCCAGTACTAGGACACGAATGTGGTGGGTCATTATGTAGAATGCTAGGGCGTTTATTGTTTTTTAAGCACTAGCAGAAGTAAAACACAAATTGTGTTTGAGGGGGAGGGAACATCTACTACCTAGTTTAACCTCATATGCGTAGTATAAAAAAGAAAAGGAACAGTTCCATATGGTCTAGTTCATAACATCCTGTATCTTTACATTCTTTCACTGTTTGCAGAGAAAGGGTGGTTATTGGGAGAAAAATTGAATGAACATTTAGAACATTCGAAACTTATAAGATTCATTTATGATGTTTAAGTATATAGAACATTATAAATATTTGATCTTTATGAGAACTTTGAAATCTATATCTAGCGTCATCGGAATCCTGAATGAACTCGATACCAGTCAAACACAAGGTCCTCTGAAACAATTTCATTCAAACAAATCATCACAAGAAAGGAACAAAGACGATAATTCTTGTGTCATCGAAGCCCTTGATCAACAACCTACAAGAAAAGAACATACAGAGAATGATGATCAGACATCAAGATAACAGAGTAATCTCAATTTGAACGTGTCTCACCCAAGAAATGATGAACGTGAAGATGAAGAATCTCATCCAGTGACAGGTCATCACCATTCTGTAAGATCTGCAAGATCCAAAGAGCACGACACCTTCACTGAGCGTTTCTTTAGATAAAGGTTCCAGACTAGCGGGAGAGTAGCTAGTCATTTGGTAATGACTACTAACTCTTGGACTACTCTTTTAACAACACATAGAGAGATTGACCGTCACATTATAACGACCCCACGGCTGAAAGAGTGAGGATGTTGTGGTGTGACGTGGATTCAAACCCGTGACCATCGGATTACGAGTCGAGTGCCTTAATCACCTGGCGATTCCAAGCTAGGTAGATTCGAGGGAAGGCACCTAGTAAACCGCACCAACCCCCCCGCCGACTCATAGTCTAATCGAATAATGAAATTTTATATTCACTCTTATGACCCCTAAGGCTTTTTCCATAGAATGTTTTATTATAGTGAGTAGTCAGTTAGGCCTACTGACTATATATGTGTGATATACTTGGTTACCGAGTGTGACTAAGCATCTCTTAGGTCTCCAAATGAGATCTAAAGAACTACCGAAATAAAAATGTATATTCACAGAAATACAATCACAAAATAAAAACATAAAATACAAGGGCAACTGGGTGCGTCGAACATGTAAGAATGCTGTTAAATAATAATGGTTCAACCAAAGAAAAGTGAAAACCACGTTAAGTTAAACAATACTGTGGCTGAAGGCTCAAATTAACTTACAACTTTAGGAAATGTAAGAAACTAAAAAAATTATGAAAAGTTCTTAATTCTAATAAATTCTTTTTTTTTTCTGTTACAAGGACAAACTTGACTTTATACTTGAGAACATATTGGCATTAAAAAACAAGCTCAGATCTGCACATGAACGCACCTAGCACAAAAGATTCTTGTTCACTGGAAATTGATTCTAGCGCCTGGACGCGGTAGCCTATCATTGTTATTCCGTGATCGATTCGTTGATAGAGAATACAGCTTTCAATTTCTCTTTAAAACATGTTATCTTCCCTGCACGAAACTTGGCTACTTGCTAAGTACTGCACTTACAACTTGTGTGCACTCAACGAAACAAGGAAGATTGAAGAGCCTATTTGAGCAACTCTTTGTGTCCACGTAGTAAAATATTAAAAACAATAACACAATTTTGAAAAACTCATCTCCGTTTAATACAAAGAACAGAAAACACATGGTACTTACCTGTACTTCACCCCGAAATGTGGAGCATGATAAATGTTTAGTATTTTTGATGATCGAAAGAAATTAAACGTAATTATAACCAAGCAATTCTGACAAGGAAAAACTAATTGCCAAAATAAATTTAAATCTAAATACTTCGCAGAGAAAAGTACTTCAGACAGTGAATAAAGTTAGAGTTGTTGATATTTTGTAAAATATCACGTGTATAAATGTATACCATGTTACTCTTTACTGAAGAGTATGGCCGTGTGGTTAAAGTATTCGACTCGTAATCTGAGGGTTGCGGGTTCTAATTTCCATCACACCAAGCATGCTCGCCCTTTCAGAAGTGGGGGCATTATAAAGTTACGGTCGATCCTACTATTCGTTGGTAAAAGAGTAGCCCAATGGTTAAGGTAAGTATTTATTCGTCGTTTTGTTCTAAATTGTGAATAATTTGTGTAAAATAAATATTTCAAAATTAGAACAAAAAACATAAGTTTTAAAATACAAATTATTTGAAAATTTATAAATTTTCTCTCAGTAAAGATAGCTATTTTTAAGTGTTAAATGTTACCATTTGAAATTACCTGTGATATTATAACACAGAAGTACATGTTACTTTTCTGCAGATGGCGTTTCATTTTTGTTCTGTATTTTCGATAACAAATTTATCTTTATGCCATTTTTTGATTTCTGTAACTGAATAAGTGTTTATTATGATTTGCTTATTTGTGTTTTGCGAAATTAACTGTATCATAAAGTTTTATTTGTGATTTCGTATATTTTCACCATAAGTAAAATTAAAAACATAATCTGTGACGTAGTTCACTGTGGATCTCATTTTCATCTATTTAAAACTCCTCAGTATTATTCACGCCTAAATGAATTTAGGTTATTATATAGTGAGCTACAAAAAGCGTTAAAACCGTTATGAATATCGTGCATGCATTACAATTATACTAGACATAATTGTGTATCTTTGGTACATTGTATATAGTTCTCTCGATTGTAAAGCGGTTGCATTTTAAGTCTAATTTGCAAAACAATTACAAATTCATTCAGGAAGTGTGTGTACTTTTCTTACAGCACAGCTAAATTGGGTTATTTACTGAGCTCACCTAGAGTAATGTAACCCTTGAATCTAGCATTATAAAGCCATAGACTTACCGCTGTATTGGCGGGGCTTCAGGAAATGATTCTGTATCTTAAAGAAAACTGAAACCTAAATTTTCTCATGAACCGAATCACTGAGCTTAGGATATCTGTATTCTATTCGGTCAGTGAATCCTGGACTATAATACTAAGTAGAATAAGAAACATATCAAAAATTAAACATAAAACGTCATTTTCATACTTGCAGCAGTTATTTACTAACAGACGAAATATGACTTATTTTGTGTTGAAAATAGTAACTCCTTTTGGAGATATGTATTTTATTTACAACCAGTGTTTTGAAATATTTCGGATCCTTGTGTCTTTATATTAAGCTAATCATCTCAACAATAGCTTGATATCCCATGAAGCTTACCGTATAAAACATGACATTCTAGCAGTATGTGATTAATTTTCACTGGAGAAAAAGGTGCGAGAAAGCCATTGAATTTTCTTGAGGAATGTTTTATTAGTTTTTACAATAATTTAACAGAAGAAATAAATACACAATATCAACAACAACACTGTTAGATTCCAGAGTCCAAACAAGAGACCAGAAGTCCCTGAGGTTGAAGAGTCAGCGGAAGAGGAAGAATGAGATTATAGTCGAAGACCCACCAGAGGTCACTGGGATGGAAAGAAGAAAAGATGTACACTGAGGAACGAGCCATCCACATCTACACAAAACAAATAGACTAAAAAAATCAGAAAAATCAAGAAATCCTTTGTATTCAGTCAAATGTTTAAATACTTTTTAAACGAAACAAAAATAAAATTTTTAATTTGTTGGCAAAATGTGTGTTATCCGTTGTTTCCAAAGCTGAACATAAAAACTCATACATAACTAACCTCATCCCGTGCAGTGGATCGATTCCTTTAGTGGTAGATAGGGTCGCTGTATCCGGTGTATGAAGGTGTAGCAGTTCAGATGATGTTGAATAATCCAGCAGTAAAAATAGTAAGGATTGTAAGTTTTCTATAAATTGCACATACGAATATATGTTACTTTCTTATTTTACATCTTTTTATACCTAGTAACTGATCTCTTGTTTTCGTATTTAAGGCTTAGTTTGTTTTTATACTTTTTGTTCGGCTTGTTTTTCCGTTTAGGTTTAGTTTTTTTTTGTAATTTAGCCTCAGTTTAATTCTGAAATTCTTTTTCTAAAGCAACTAGAGAAATATTCCATTGCCAGGTAGTTACGAGCACTGCGTGTTATTTAGTGTGCACTGAAATATTTAATTCACAACGACTTTTAAAAATCGTCTTTGTTCATTTTTTTCGCATTCTTTCAAATTAGAACTTTAATAAGATAAAAATAAGAGTGAAAATTACATTTAAAATCAATTTTTGTTGTTCACATCTTCCGTGATGAATTCCAAAATAAATCAATTATGAGGTATGCGATTAAAACATTGCACTTAAACAGAAGTTTTGTCACCTTTCATAGGCTTATGAAGCCTCAAAGCTTTGACACTAGTAGACAAAGTTATTGTATTTGCTCAAATAACACAACTACATCTAAAAAAAAATACAATTTTAGCCATAAGAAATGAAAATAACATAAGGAATGTAATTTTATTATAAAATTCTTGCTGTGACTATATCACTTTTGGTCGAGAATACATGTTAGTATCTTTAGTTAGGCGAGTCATAACTGACATGTGGAATAAATGTGTAATGTGACTACAGTATGGCGACGGTCAGAACATGCCATTGTATGCATATTAATGTTACCAAGTAATACTTAAAACATGCCACTGGATGTTTGTTTTGATGGCATCAGGAGGAGGTTCAAATGTATTAGAATGTTTTGTCGTCATTATGTACATCTAGAATTGAAACATAGAGTAAGCTGACATAGTAAAGAGCTGTAACTGAAACACAGAGCAAGATGACCTTATAAACAGCTGTAACTGAAACAGAATAAGTTGACGTGGTAGACAGCTATGACTAAGACTGAATAAGTAGATGTGGTAGACTGCTATGACTGAAACACAGATTAAGCTGGCGTGTTGTTACTTCACATATGGTCTGATGTTCTTAGTGTATTAACCACTAAACACTTATATTTCTCTGCATCATGTTGGATAATTGACCAAATATATTGAAACGATCAACGTTACATGAGTAAAGACAGTCACTGTTTATAGTTTTGTGGATATATATGATATATTCCAGTTCACTGTTAGGGACTAACAGGTATGGACTGAGTGGAGAAAATTATTTCTTTTTTTTTTATACAAAGTCTGGAAAAGTCTGAAGGTTTGGGCACTTGACTCGCAATCTGCGGCCCAAAGATTTGAATCCCGTCATCAAACAACCTTGACCATTCACCCATGGGGAAATTATAATGTTACGACTAAATCCACTCTTGGTTGGTAAAAGAATAGTCGTGGCTGACTAACAGCCTTCCCTCTAATCTATCAATTCAAAATTAGGGACAGTTAGCGCAGATGTCATTCGAGTATTTTTTTTGCTAAATTTACTAATAAATATAAAACAAATGTTTAAACATCAGTTTGAAATAAACAACACTTATTTCTGTTTACATAATTGAGATTATGGGGAAAAATAAACATAAGTAAGTAATGCTTTGCACAAAAATGAAATTTGTCGGAATTGCACTCAGAAACGTACCATTTCTAAGGGGACGAGGTCATGAGAGCATGTAGTATTTAAAGTCTTATGAGATGATGAAACCTGTAAAAAGGTCATTCAGATGGAAGGATAATGTCTTTGGGTAATTTCAACATCAGATTGCATCAAAGCATTCCCACAACTAAACGCAGAATACAAGGTATTCATGGAGGTTGTAGGATTAACAAATTCCCCCAGTGGCTCAGCGGAATGTCTGCGAACTTATAACGCTATAAATCGAGTTTCGATACCCGTGGTGGGCAGAGAACAAATAGCCCATTGTGTAGCTTTATGCTTAATTCAAAATAACAACAACAGGATAAACAAGAGTCCGTAATCTTTTATATCTGAAAATAGTTAATCAAATCAATGCAAAGGACCACAAATTTAAGAAGAAGCGTATTTTTAATTAATAATTTTGTTTGTTGTTTGTTTGCTTGTTTGTTGTGACCCCCCACCCAACGGCACAACGGTATGCTTATGGACTCACATCACTAGAAATTGGGTTTTGATACCCGTGGTGGGCAAAACACAGATAGTTCGTGTTTACTTTTCTGTTATTTTAAAAACAAAATACTGTATGCAGTATACCCTGAAGTAAAGATTTGAGAGTGTGTGGATATTTTCTTCCTACAGAGCCACATCGAGCTATCTGCTGATCCCACCGAGTTCACTCTAACCCCTGATTTTAGCGCTGTAAATCCGTAGACGTACTGCTGAACAAGCGGGAAGCTGTTTTGGTAAACATAGCGTTTTAATTAAATATTATTAGGTATTCTTAGTAATGACGTGAAGCACACAGGTGTATGATAGACATACCAATATGTTTGTTTGTTGTTCAATTTCGCGGAAAGCTACGAGATGGCTTCTAGCGCTTGCTGTTCCAAATTTTGAAATCATACACCAGAGGAAACACAGTTATTCAATATTATTTGTTTGAGTGTTTGAGCCCATCTTAAAACCGTGTAGGGGGGATTGACCGTTATATTAAACTCCCTAACTTGTACAACTATTTTTCTTCTTACTAGAAACCCATAATACACTGGTAGTAAAGTTTGTTTGTTTGTTTTTCAATTTCAAGTAAAGCTACACGAGGACTATATGCGCTCGCCATCCCTAATTTAGCAGTGTAAGACCAGAGAGTAGGCAACTAGTTATGACTGCTCAAGGCCAACATTTGGGCTACTCTATTACAAAGGAATAGAGGGATTGGCCGTCACTTTCTAACACTATCACTGAAAGAGCCAGCATGTTTGGTGTTGCGGGGTTTGATCCCTTGACCTTTAGGTTTGGAGTCGAGCGCCCTACCAGTAAAGAAAGATTTGTGTAAAATTATTATTACTCTCATAAAACATAATGTTAAATAAACTACTGATTAATACCTCACTGTGTACGAGAATCACCAAGTAGACACTTTAAGATATATTTAAAATTTCAAGAGGATCTTAACAGCCCCCAATGGCACAGTGGTATGTCTGTGGTCTTACATACAAAAACCGGGTTTCGATACGTTTGTGCTTTTAGCTTTGTGCTTAATTCAAAATTTAAGTTCAAAAACAGTCTATATGTGTTTATATATTTTTCAATAAGAACTTTAGTTATGATATCAGGTACGTAGGATGTCTACGTGATGTTATCATTCAAAGAAGAGAGGAAATAATACGTAATAGTAAATATAAATATATGGAATTATTAACTATTTTACCAAAACATACTAAATCGTTACAACAACTGTTGCCACCTCCTGAGAAAGCTTTTCTATACACTATAAACCATGGAAGTAATGAAGAAGTGTCTTACTTTTACAATGTGTTTCAACAAAAAGGAACATTTTTAAATGTTAAAGAAACAATAAAAGAAAACCGTAAACCGTTTCACTCCATTACTTCTACAAAGATCTTTAGTATCGGCTCCTTCTTCATCAGTAATTTTATCTCTAGGACAAGGCATACAGGCGTCAGAAGCAAAATGTGTCATATGTGTCCCTAGTGGACACGGCAGGCATTTAGTTTGAAATCCATTGTCATAGTGACCAGGAGGACATTGACCTAAAACCATTAAAAGTACATAGCTTGGCATTTATTTACTCAGTGTTAATTTTTATAGTCCTATCAACGAGTTTATTATCAAAAACAAATTTATTGTGTCAAAACTCTATGTTATTAAAAGTTTTATATCTTTTTTGTGTTTAATGGAAAGTATTAATGTTACTGTGGGTAATATATACTCACAACACCTGTCAGCATCTCTTCGGTATCCTCGAGTGCAAGTGAGGTTTTCTCCTGTAACATACAGTGGAGAAAATAACGGAAAGTTAAATCTTTTTTAGTTCATTAACTGTCACCGATAGGAATATAAGATTTTTCACTGTGAGATTTGTGCGAAAAAAAAAACTCGTTCTTCAAAACGGTTTTTAACAGCAGGTTTTTATTTGTTTATACACTTAGTAACTGAATCAACTCATTAAACTAATCACAGAAATTTGGAATTTTATAAAAGCATACACAGGTTTTCTCTTTATCAATTATGTTGTACCTTGAGATACGTTTCATTTATTTTGATACTTCCCTTTCAAACTTTTTATTTGGCAAAGTTTATTGTAAAACTGGTGTCACTATTTATTCTAATGTCAGTTATAAAAACACAGACTCTTTTGGGAATACTACGCTGGTAAATGTGTCAATATATGATTTTGAGGTGTCTTACAAACAAGAAAAATTATATCAGGATACCTACGAAATGCTAAACTGTATTATAAAGATGTTCTGATAAATTATGTTGTACTGCGACTTCATATCGCATTGATTGTCACATTAGTTGCCAGTTTGCATATTCAAAACTGTTTTGGTATGGTTTATTCATACCTATAAACTGAAGAGTATGATTACTATGAATTTCAATAACAGCCTGGCACTGATACAGTACGGATAATATCACGAGTTCTTCTTTATCATTTCCCTGAAATATCTCTTGCAGGTCATCTCTAGCATTAGTTCATGGTATAAAGTGAATATTCCAAGAGTATCCTATCGGTGTCAATATAAACATATTTAAAGATTGCATCGACCCACGTAGCATGTTCGATTTGGCAATGTCACTCATGAGACTGGAGTCGTGATTAATTTGACCACTATATGGACGTACAAATGTTCCTATGATTTGTCTTTAGAATGTGTAGCATTTATGGTAATATTTATAGGAATTAGGGGTAGATACGTTTACCAATGCTCATACCACATTTCCGCATGGACAAGTCCTCTCGTGAAAATTGAGATAATCTGTTTTTATGTTCTTTTGAAAGTAATAAATCGTTCACTTTAGATTATTTGGAAATAAAGCCTCACTTTTATATAAAAATGACACTGCTCACATGGATTAAAATTGTGAGTATTTTTAACACTCTTGCAAGCAGTCTATTTCGTGCATTTATGTTGTTGAGGAACGCACTTGAAGCTAATAAATTTAGGAGACATTCTGAAATGGGTGATATAAAACTTTTTTTTACGAAATTCATATACATTTCAACGTTTTTAGATTACAGAGCGACTAGGAAGGAGATTTGAGGTGACGATTAAATAGAGAACCTCAGTCAATAACATGATAATCACCCTGTGAATAACCCTAGATCCAAGATAAAATCAACAACAAAATACTATAAAGTCCAACATCATCAGACAATAAACCTAATAATTCCTTCTAATACAAGAATAAAACCACTTTAAACCGATACAAAGTAAAATACTTTTATACCTAAACTTATAACTTTTATTGAATATTGTTGTGTGTATTATAATTTGAAGATGACACTTCTAAATTATAATATATAAATGATTAACCATGTTTCAATACTCTGGGTGGGATAACCCAGATATCCTATTTTGTGACTTTTGATTAATTCTAAACAAATAAACTTATCACCTCTACACAATACTGTATACGTGTGTGTTTTCTTATAAGAAAGCCGCTTTGGATTATATGCTGATTACACCGAGGGGATTAGAGCCCCTGATTTTAGAGTTGTAAATCCATAGACTTACCACTGTATTAAGGAAGAGAATGCAATACTCTATATAATATATATCACAAAACACGAACATTAGAAGCTAGTAGGCCCGGCATGGTTAGGTGGGTTAAGGCGCTCGACTCGTAATTCGCGAGTTCGAATCCCCGTCGCACAAAACATGTTCGCCCTTTCAGTCGTGGGACGTTATAATGTTACAGTCAATCCCAGTAATCCAAGAGTTGGCGGTGGGTGGTGATGACTAGCTGCCTTCCCTCTATTTTTACACTGCTAAATTAGGGACCGATAGCGGTGATAGCCCTCGTGTAGCTTTGCACGAAATTCTAAAACAAAGAGAAACTAGTACCAGACATATTCTAAGGTGTGCCAGAATCCTTTAAAACTGATGATAATAGTTTTGGTTGGGCATGAAGACAATAAGTTAGATCTGATATTTGTTGAAGACGGAAATTTCTTTTATCATGTGATAAATACAATTGGAGAGGATATTCCGTTTCTTGAATATTTCACATTGTAAATTCACAAAAGAATTCTTTTGTTTCTGTCAAGTCCAACTGATGGATTCTGGGATTAAATAATATGTTAGATCTAAAATACGTTTTTCACATATCACTTTTAACGGGGTTAAAACATCCTTTATGACAACTCTGGGTAAGGACATTTTGGGGAATGGTGGCTAATAGTTTATATGGTTGATGGACTCAAGGCTGAGAATATCAGTTACTAAAGCATACACAAAATTAGTTGGACGCGGTATTCCACGTGTGTTTAAGGTGCCGTTAAGTTAGAATATTCCAATTCCAAATGTTCCACAAATTATAAATGAGCAAATATATAAATCCCAAATGATTTAATTGATTCCAATGCTAATTACAGATGTCTTTTTCGTTTTCATTTACGTATATATATTATAAATCATTAACGTTTCTTGAAATTCTTTGGCTTAAAAATTACTCGTTCGCCAGTGGCGTTGCTCGGGGTAGGGAGGGTGTACATCTGTCCCCGGGCGCAGTATCGGGGTTGGGGGGCGCTAAATTGATGTTACATAATTAGGAATTAATTTCAGAATGAAATGTTTTCCCCTCTTTATCAAGTAATGTCCAGTGTCCATATATGGGAGTTGCAACGTCATGTGTTGCCACAACTTGGTTGTGATTTGGTTACGTTATACCATAACGCTGTCTGAGTGCTGCGAAAACGTCAGATTCCAACGTTATTTCCTGACGAATAATGGACGTTGCTATGTGGCATTGCCACAACGTCGTAATTTGTCACATTTTTCTGTTAAGTTGTCTAAACGTTATGAAATCGTCAAAATGCAGTCACTTCATAGCGAATAATCAACGTTGTTATGTAACATTGTTCAAACGTTGTGAAATGTAACATTATATGTTGTAAATCAGTAATCAGAACGCACATTACACGAATACTTCACCGAAGAAAGTCGATAAATTGTCTATCACTTGATCCAGTTTTCGCAATGCTACCATGGCCTAAGCGCCCTGTCCTTCGGGAGTAACCGAACGGCTATAACAGATAATTGAAATGGGAGTTAAAATGGCTTTACCAGACCACGTCGGGGGTGAGGCACCAAATTGACGTTACATAATTTGGAATGAGTTTCAGAATGAAATGTTTTCCCTCTTAACCACGTAATGTCCAGTTTCTCAGAAATGGGAGTTGCAATGTCATGTTTTGCCACAATTTGATTGTGATTTGGTCAGGTTATACCATAACACTGATATGAAGCCGTCAAAATGCAGACACTTCATAGCGAATAATCAACGTTGTTATGTACAGATGTACACCCTTGCACCCCCACTAGCTACGCCACTGGCAAACGTGTAATCTTTTAAGCCAAAAATCATGAACGTTAGAACTTTCTGTTTAAAACACCAATAAAAAAGTATTTTAATTAGAAAAGAAAAATCCTACAAGGAATAATATATTTTTGTGTAGTAATCCTCCATATGAAACAAGCATCTCAACGTTACTTGTTTCAGAGTACCCTTAGTAACTACAAGTACTTCTCATGACTTTCACCCGGCATGGCCATGTGGTTAAACCACTTGAATCGTAATCCAAGGGTCGCGAGTAAAAATCTTCGTCGCACCAAACATGCTCGCTATTTTAGCAGTGGGTGCGTTTTAACGTAACGGTCAATCACGCTATTTGTTGCTAAAAGAGTAACGCAAGAAATTAGCGGTAGGTGGTGATGATTAGCTGTCTTTCATCCACTCTTTCACTACTAAATTAGGGGCGACAAGCGCAGATAGCCCTCGAATAGCCTCAAGCGAAACAAAAACAAATATTGATTTTAATAATTGGATTTGGTATGATTACACTATACATGTCGATGTGTTTCTTAGTGAATACCTGGATTTGGTATGATTACACTATACATGTCGATGTGTTTCTTAGTGAATACGTGGATTTGGTATGATTATAGTATATATGACGATGTGTTTCTTAGTGAATACCTGAATTTGGTATGATTATAGTATATATGACGATGTGTTTCTTAGTGAATACGTGGATATGGTATGATTATAGTATATATGACGATGTGTTTCTTAGTGAATACCTGGAGTTGGTATGATTATAGTATATATGACGATGTGTTTCTTAGTGAATACGTGGATTTGGTATGATTATAGTATATATGACGATGTGTTTCTTAATGAATACGTGGATATGGTATGATTATAGTATATATGACAATGTGTTTCTTAGTGAATACGTGGATTTGGTATGATTATAGTATATATGACGATGTGTTTCTTAGTGAATACGTGGATATGGTATGATTATAGTATATATGACGATGTGTTTCTTAGTGAATACCTGGATTTGGTATGATTATAGTATATATATCACGATGTATTTCTTAGTGAATACCTGGATTTGGTATGATTATAGTATATATCACGATGTGTTTCTTAATGAATACGTGGATATGGTATGATTATAGTATATATGACAATGTGTTTCTTAGTGAATACGTGGATTTGGTATGATTATAGTATATATGACGATGTGTTTCTTAGTGAATACGTGGATATGGTATGATTATAGTATATATGACGATGTGTTTCTTAGTGAATACCTGGATATGGTATGATTATAGTATATATGACGATGTGTTTCTTAGTGAATACCTGGATTTGGTATGATTATAGTATATATGACGATGTGTTTCTTAGTGAATACGTGGATATGGTATGATTATAGGATATATGACGATGTGTTTCTTAGTGAATACCTGGATTTGGTATGATTATAGTATATATGACGATGTGTTTCTTAATGAATACGTGGATATGGTATGATTATAGTATATATGACGATGTGTTTCTTAATACGTGAATATTTGGATTTGGTATGATTATAGTATATATGACGATGTGTTTCTTAGTGAATACCTGGATTTGGTATGATTATAGTATATATGACGATGTGTTTCTTAGTGAATACCTGGATTTGGTATGATTATAGTATATATGACGATGTGTTTCTTAGTGAATACCTGGATTTGGTATGATTATAGTATATATATACGACGATGTGTTTCTTAGTGAATACGTGGATATGGTATGATTATAGTATATATGACGATGTGTTTCTTAGTGAATACCTGGATTTGGTATGATTATAGTATATATGACGATGTGTTTCTTAGTGAATACCTGGATTTGGTATGATTATAGTATATATATGACGATGTGTTTCTTAGTGAATACCTGGATTTGGTATGATTATAGTATATATGACGATGTGTTTCTTAGTGAATACCTGGATTTGGTATGATTATAGTATATATGACGATGTGTTTCTTAGTGAATACCTGGATTCTGGTATGATTATAGTATATATATATGACGATGTGTTTCTTAGTGAATACGTGGATATGGTATGATTATAGTATATATGACGATGTGTTTCTTAGTGAATACGTGGATATGGTATGATTATAGTATATATGACGATGTGTTTCTTAGTGAATACGTGGATATGGTATGATTATAGTATATATGACGATGTGTTTCTTAGTGAATACGTGGATATGGTATGATTATAGTATATATGACGATGTGTTTCTTAGTGAATACGTGGATTTGGTATGATTATAGTATATATATGACGATGTGTTTCTTAGTGAATACCTGGATTTGGTATGATTATAGTATATATGACGATGTGTTTCTTAGTGAATACCTGGATTTGGTATGATTATAGTATATATGACGATGTGTTTCTTAGTGAATACCTGGATTTGGTATGATTATAGTATATATGACGATGTGTTTCTTAGTGAATACCTGGATATGGTATGATTATAGTATATATGACGATGTGTTTCTTAGTGAATACCTGGATATGGTATGATTATTATTAGTATATATGACGATGTGTTTCTTAGTGAATACGTGGATATGGTATGATTATAGTATATATGACGATGTGTTTCTTAGTGAATACCTGGATTTGGTATGATTATAGTAGTATATATGACGATGTGTTTCTTAGTGAATACCTGGATTTTAGTATGGATTATAGTATATTATAGATATATGACGATGTGTTTTCTTAGTGAATATTTTATTTGGATTTGGTATGATTATAGTATATATGACGATGTGTTTTTAGTGAATACTTAGTGAATACCTGGATTTGGTATGATTATACATATATGAGTATATATATGACGATGTGTTTCTTAGTGAATACGTGGATATGGTATGATTATAGTATAGTATATATGACGATGTGTTTCTTAGTGAATACCTTAGTGAATACGTGGATATGGTATGATTATAGGATATATGACGATGGATTTGGTATGATTATAGTATATATGACGATGTGTTTCTTAGTGAATACCTGGATTTGGTATGATTATAGTATATATATGACGATGTGTTTCTTAGTGAATACCTGGATATGGTATGATTATAGTATATATGACGATGTGTTTCTTAGTGAATACCTGGATTATGGTATGATTATAGTATATATGATATGACGATGTGTTTCTTAGTGAATACGTGGATATGGTATGATTATGAGTATATATATATGACGATGTGTTTCTTAGTGAATACCTGGATTTGGTATGATTATAGTATATATGACGATGTGTTTCTTAGTGAATACCTGGATTTGGTATGATTATAGTATATATGACGATGTGTTTCTTAGTGAATACCTGGATTTGGTATGATTATAGTATATATGACGATGTGTTTCTTAGTGAATACGTGGATATGGTATGATTATAGTATATATGACGATGTGTTTCTTAGTGAATACCTGGATTTGGTATGATTATAGTATATATGACGATGTGTTTCTTAGTGAATGGATATGGTATGATTATAGTATATATGACGATGTGTTTCTTAGTGAATACCTGGATATGTATGATTATAGTATATGACGATATGGATATGTATATATGACGTATGTGTTTCTTAGTGAATACGTGGATATGGTATGATTATAGTATATATGACGATGTGTTTCTTAGTGAATACCTGGATTTGGTATGATTATAGTATATATGACGATGTGTTTCTTAGTGAATACCTGGATTTGGTATGATTATAGTATATATGACGATGTGTTTCTTAGTGAATACCTGGATTTGGTATGATTATAGTATATATGACGATGTGTTTCTTAGTGAATACCTGGATTTGGTATGATTATAGTATATATATGACGATGTGTTTCTTAGTGAAGAATACGTGGATATGGTATGATTATATGTATATATGACGATGTGTTTCTTAGTGAATACCTGGATTTGGTATGATTATAGTATATATGACGATGTGTTTCTTAGTGAATACGTGGATTTGGTATGATTATAGTATAATATGACTTAGTGAATACCTGGATTTGACTATGATTATAGTATAATATGACGATGTGTTTCTTAGTGAATACGTGGATATGGTATGATTATAGTATATATGACGATGTGTTTCTTAGTGAATACCTGGATTTGGTATGATTATAGTATATATGACGATGTGTTTCTTAGTGAATACCTGGATTTGGTATGATTATAGTATATATGACGATGTGTTTCTTAGTGAATACGGGATATGGTATGATTATAGTATATATGACGATGTGTTTATTAGTGAATACCTGGATTTGGTATGATTATAGTATATATGACGATGTGTTTCTTAGTGAATACCTGGATTTGGTATGATTATAGTATATATGACGATGTGTTTCTTAGTAGAATACGTGGATATGGTATGATTATAGTATATATGACGATGTGTTGCTTAGTGAATACCTGGATTTGAGTATGATTATAGCATATATGACGATGTGTTTCTTAGTGAATACAGTGGATATGGTATGATTATAGTATATAATATGACGATGTGTTTCTTAGTAGAATACCTGGATTTGGTATGATTATAGTATATATGACGATGTGTTTTCTTAGTGAATACGTGGATTTGGTATGATTATAGTATATACGACGATGTGTTTCTCAGTGAATACCTGGATTTGGTATGATTATAGTATATATGACGATGTGTTTCTTAGTGAATACCTGGATTTGGTATGATTATAGTATATATGACGATGTGTTTCTTAGTGAATACGTGGATATGGTATGATTATAGTATATATGACGATGTGTTTCTTAGTGAATACCTGGATATGGTATGATTATAGTATATATGACGATGTGTTTCTTAGTGAATACCTGGATTTGGTATGATTATAGTATATATGACGATGTGTTACTTAGTGAATACGGAATTTGGTATGATTATAGTATATGTGACGATGTGTTTCTTAGTGAATACGTGGATATGGTATGATTATAGGATATATGACGATGTGTTTCTTAGTGAATACCTGGATTTGGTATGATTATAGTATATATGACGATGTGTTTCTTAATGAATACGTGGATATGGTATGATTATAGTATATATGACGATGTGTTTCTTAGTGAATATTTGGATTTGGTATGATTATGGTATATATGACGATGTGTTTCTTAGTGAATACCTGGATTTGGTATGATTATAGTATATGATGACGATGTGTTTCTTAGTGAATACCTGGATATGGTATGATTATAGTATATATGACGATGTGTTTCTTAGTGAATACCTGGATTTGGTATGATTATAGTATATATGATGATGTGTTTCTTAGTGAATACCTGGATTTGGTATGATTATAGTATAAAAGACGATGTGTTTCTTAGTGAATACGTGGATATGATATGATTATAGTATATATGACGATGTGTTTCTTAGTGAATACCTGGATTTGGTATGATTATAGTATATATGACGATGTGTTTCTTAGTGAATACCTGGATTTGGTATGATTATAGTATATATGACGATGTGTTCTTATGAATACCTGGATTTGGTATGATTATAGTATATATGACGATGTGTTTCTTAGTGAATACCTGGATATGGTATGATTATAGTATATATGACGATGTGTTTTCTTAGTGAATACCTGGATGTGGTATGATTATAGTATATATGACGATGTGTTTCTTAGTGAATACCTGGATATGGTATGATTATAGTATATATATGACGATGTGTTTCTTAGTGAATACGTGGATATGGTATGATTATAGTATATATGACGATGTGTTTCTTAGTGAATACCTGGATATGGTATGATTATAGTATATATGACGATGTGTTTCTTAGTGAATACCTGGATTTGGTATGAGTATAGTATATATGACGATGTGTTTCTTAGTGAATACCCGGATATGGTATGATTATAGTATATATGACGATGTGTTTCTTAGTGAATACCTGGATTTGGTATGATTATAGTATATATGACGATGTGTTTCTTAGTGAATACCTGGATATGGGTATGATTATAGTATATATGACGATGATGTTTCTCTTAGTGAATACGTGGATATGGTATGATTATAGTATATATGACGATGTGTTTCTTAGTGAATACCTGGATTTGGTATGATTATAGTATATATGACGATATGTTTCTTAATGAATACGTGGATATGGTATGATTATAGTATATATGACGACAGTGTTTTTTTAGTGAATACCTGGATTTGGTATGATTATAGTATATATGACGATGTGTTTCTGAGTGAATACGTGGATATGGTATGATAATAGTATACATGACGATGTGTTTCTTAGTGAATACCTGGATTTGGTATGATTATAGTATATATGACGATGTGTTTCTTAGTGAATACCTGGATTTGGTATGATTATAGTATATATGACGATGTGTTTCTTACTGAATACGTGGATTTGGTATGATTATAGTATATATGACGATGTGTTTCTTAGTAAATCGTTTCGGTAATCCAATTAGGTATTTGCTTATGTATCCAACATGAATAATTCCATGATGACAAAAGTGAAGTTATATATTTTTAAAATTTTAATGTATTTGTTTGTTTGACATTATACTAAAGTAAATGTAAATGGGGCCCACTCAGGGTCCTTTTCACCCGTAGCAGGAGTCCCGCAGGGAGGAGTTGTTAGGCTATATTATTTATCATGTGCGTGAGTAATATGCCTCTGTCGGACCTAAATTTAGGTTATGCATCACAGTTCGCTGACGATGTAGCAGTCTGGAAAAGTGCCCCCACTCCGTCAATAGCAGCAACGAACCTACAACCAGTCCTAAATAACATCGAAGAATACTGCCAGAAATACAGAATCAAAATCAATATTCCAAAAACCCAAGTCATATTATTCAGCAGGCTGAATAAGCTGAAAAAAGATCCACCAAAACTTTATATGAATGGATCACTTTTACTGACTGCTACTTCTGCTAAATTTCTAGGTCTAACCTATGATTCAAAATTAACGTGGTTACCACATATTAAAAATATACTGATACGAATCTGGAAAAGAGCAAACTATGCAAGAAGTCTTTCAGGTAAAATCAATGAACATCACCAGACAACATACTTAAAATCTACAAAACGTACATTAGACCAAGAATAGAATATGCATCACCTGCCTGGATTAACATAGCACCCACACATGTACAGAAACTTCAACGTATACAAAATTCAGTGCTAACTTCGGCATATAAAGTACCACGTAGCACCTCAACCACATTCATGCACAAGTATGCAAACATAGATACAATATCTGAAAGACTCTTGCATAATTCTCTAAAATATTTCAATAAGAATTGGCATAAAAATGACTTAATGTGTGATCTCGACAGATATCACGTACATGATGTAAATAGTCCTAAATACCTCCCCTTTTAACATATATTTAAGAAATGTAACACAAACTGGCCACTATGCACTAGACACTTAGTCCTTGTTCCTTTTTTTATTATTATAATTGTTATTTTTCTTTTTTTAATCATTTTTTCTCTCTTATTGAATTATTATTCAATTATTGAATAATAATAATTATTATTACTTTCTTTTGTGTGTGTGCGTGTTACTACAAGTAGTAGTAGCATTCTCTCTTTGAAGAAAAGGAGAAAAATACAAAATATATATATATATATGAAATACAAAAAATAAAATAAAAAATGAAGAAAAACACAAGAGAAATAATAATAAAAAAAAAAACTTCTTGTTCGTCCATGCATGGACTGACCCCTGAAATGGACCTGAGTATGATGTTGTTCTTTTACTCTGTCCAAAGCTTAAAAAAAACAAAAAAAACCTAAGACAGACGCTATAATCGTTCGGGAGGAGGAAGAGGTCAAATGTACCTGACTCTCCTGGATATTTAACATCAATACCCAAATACCGACACAGTGAAACTTGACATTATATCTTTTATGAAGTGTCCATTATTTCTATTTTTTGGGATCGATGTTGTTTTTTTAAATTTTGAAAATTAGGGTTTCGTCTTATATCCTTATAGAATTGCTTTGTTTTCTTAGTAAATGTAATGGCCTGGCATGCCAAGCGCGTAAGGCGTGCGACTCGTAATCCGAGGGTCGCGGGTTCGTGCCCGCGTCGCATAAACATGCTCGCCCTCCCAGCCGTGGGGCGTTATAAGTTACGGTCAATCCCACTATTCGTTGGTAAAACAGTAGCCCAAGAGTTGGCGGTGGGTGGTGATGACTAGCTGCCTTCACTCTTGTCTTACACTGCTAAATTAAGGACGGCTAGCACAAATAGCTCTCGAGTAGCTTTGTGCGAAATTCAAAACAAACCTTTAGTAAATGTAAGACTCAATATTTTGGAATAATAATTTTTAGCCATCAAAATACTTTGATTTTACGAATTCATGTTCATTCTGACATAAATCTATTTATTGAATATTATTTGTGTTATATTAACATGAACAGTACATAGTATTTCTGTAAATATTGCAATCTCTTTAAAGTTTGACTTAGTTATTAATATTTTAACTTCAATTGCATCATAGCAATTTTATAGTATTTGTCTGAATTTGGAAGATTATGGAAACAATATATATTTACATAAGTATAATATAAATGGTAAAACAACATGCGCAAACTAAAATGTCTTTATAGTTTTCTTATATGAATGAAAGCAGCGAGAAAAAAGTTAATGGCATTGGTTCACTTCAATATATTTACATACAAAATTATACGTACGTATTATAATTTATACCTGACGAGCCTCTGATTTATTTTGCGTTGTTGTTTTTGATTAAGCACAAAGCTACAATGAGCTGTCTGTGCTTTGCCCACCACGAGCTTTTAGCGTTTTAAGTCCTGAGACATACCGTTGAGTTACTGGGGGCGTTTATTTTTTGCGATGTAGTACAAGTTCAAATACCCGGAACTTTTAATTTTAATTTTCAAAGTTAATTTAATGTGAATGTGTATCAAATTTATAATAATTGCCAACAAGATTCATTCACACAAACAATATTAAGTCCTCTTTCTGGCATGAGAATAACTTTCAAATTGATTTAGATGCAGTTCACTTAACGAGTAAGCTAGCTAACTCCATTATTCGCTGGACTCACGCCGTTTACAAGTTGACTTTTAACCGCAAAAAATGTCTAATGTCTTCGTAAAAATACTATTGTCTAAAGTTGAATGGTTTGTAGTGTTCGATATCTATGAACGTTCTTGGTCAAATAAAGGTAGTTTTTTTCGATTAATAAGCGTTTATCACAGTTACCAATTCTGAGTTTTATAGTATACTAACTGTTGCAAACTAACAATATATGCCATTTCTCAGCAAGTTTGATGACTATCTTTTATAATCATTAGACAAGGTTCTAGATATTTCAGTTGGCAATAATACTGGCAGTTACTAGAATTTAATTACACATATCTTCAATTGATGATTCTTTACTTTAGAATCTTCTACAAATTTACTACAAAGCTACTCGAGCTAATCTGTGCTAGCTGTCCCTAATTTAGCAGTGTAAGACTGGAGAGATAGCTAGTCATCAACGCCAACTCTTTTACCAACAAATAGTGGGATTGACCGTCACATTATAATCGGTATTCGAGTCCGCGACTCCTTAGATTAAGAGTCGAGTGCCTTATCCACCTGGCCATGCCGAGCCCAGATTTTGGAGATAACAATGTTTAAGGTACTAGCAAATATTGTTTCCAATATTTATGGGCTTTTTGAGTTCTTCTTTATTCATCATCTAGTAACCTAAAGAAAATAAAAGAAATCTATAACATTGAATAGTTGGTCAAAATCACAAATTTGGCGAAGGAGAACAACTTTATTCAGACACTCAAATAATCTAGTTACAAAATAATAAGTTTAAAATGACTTAAAGACTTTATAAATATTTCACCTCTGGAAATATGTACGTAGTGCTGTGGCGACATGTAACTACTAAGTAAATAAATATTTATATAAACAATCCAGTTATGTTACGTGTATAAAACATTTTAATATACAATGTTTGGGATTAAAAAACAACTGTGTGCCTTTAATATGAAGAAAGCCACCCGGTGGAGAGCATGGTGAGTCAGTGGATTTACAACTTGAAAACACGGGTTGCGACGCCCGTGTTGAGCACGAAACAGATTGCCAATTGTGCAGCTTTTACGCTTATCAACAAGCAAACAAAATAATCCTTATCTTGATAGTAACACGTATTTTGATTACTTAATTATCAATTTATTTGATTTACTGCAAATCAGCGTGGGATGTTTGCATATTTTATAAACAAAAATAATGCAGATTGCACAGTGTTATGGAAGAAGAGTTCTGGAAGAAGAAATAGTGTCTCACCCTCCTAGTGGTGCACAACACAACCAAAACACCTATAATATTTTAATGTTATTTAACCAACATCAATAATTCTTTGACCAAGTACGAAATGTCCAAATTATCTTAAGACAAATGCATGGAAAATTATTTTTAGACAAGAAACAAAAAAAAAAAGTTTGTTTTTTTTCTAATGTGCAAATGCCTACGTTCAGAAGGGGTGTATTGAAATCAACGGGTATTTCGGAAATTACGGAATTAGCTGGCACGCACATTTAAGCCTTCCTGGTGGCACAGCAGAATGTCTGCGGACTTACAACGCTAGAAACCCGTGGTGGGCAATGCGCAGATAGCCCATTGTGTTGCTTTGTACTTGACTTCTATCAAGTTAAAATCACACCTTTTGTTATTATTGTATGTGAGAGGGTGTAGAGGGTGTGGGCAAATAAAATATCATTTCAAGAGTTTTAGTTTTCCACTGCTTTTCATGCTTCAAGTTGTTTGCTTTGGGAGAGAATTGCTCTTCTCATACTTTTGTTTCTGTTGATACCAGTTCTACCAGGGGACCGGTACATGTTGATAAACTTTACCATACTTTAAATCTGGTTGATATGCCTGTAGTGGTTGTGACTCAGATGTCATTTGTGTGGCTTAACTCTTATTTACACATGGGAGAATTGAGTATTTCATGTCATTAATGTATGGATTTTGGTAAATTAGATATTTATATGTTCTTTATCATCTAAGTTATTTTAAATGAATTATAAATGAGATGTTGATTATTACTTGTGTTATTACCAGATAAATTTAATCATTGTGCAAGTACATTAATGTTACATGCTTTGTGGTCTCGGAAAATTTCATGGCTTTGTTAGTTCATTATTAGTAATTTAACTAGGTATGTTTAGGCCTAGATTGTTTGTAAGGTGCATATTATTACTACTAGTAAGATATAACTCTTATTTTTCAAAATTGTTAATTATGTGCTTAACCATTTTCTCTTCATAATCCACAATTTAATATTCTTCCCCACCGTGTCCACTTCATTGATATTTATTGCTCTAAGTCATGTTTTCCATTTCAGGACTTTCCTGTTTGTTTGGACAAACCTCAGTTCTTTTTGCTCTATGATAATTTGTGCTCTTCATTCTATCAATAACTAGATTATGTTTGCTTCTACTCATTCACAGTCCATAGACCACACTCCACTGATTCTACAAGATACAATAGAGGGAGGATTCCTCATGACAGTGGGGGAAATTCATTCTTAACTCCTCTCAATAACCCATTCATTTGGGGTAGTTTTCTTCTTTTCAACCTCATTTGGGCCTAGCCTTCTCATTTTCAGGTTTGGAGCAAGCAGTTCACATGTTCTTCACCTCACATTTCTTGCAGTTAAATGTATTCTATCTTTGTGGGGATGTGAACTATGAATCAAACTTGTTTGTATTCACTTTAGTGGGAACTGTGAGATCAGTGAAACTTCTCACCCATACACACTGCCCGCATCCATATACTAGTAACAACATTTACTAGTTCATGTCTTGCCTTACGTATTGTATGTTATAAAATGTTTTTCATTTTAAGTTGAATTTTCTTCATTAGTAAAACTTGTGATGTTAACATGCATCTGCTTACAGAAGAACTGATTCATTTAACCAATCAAAATAAGTGTTTGTGATAATTATTTTAGCAATCAATCAAAATTATGAATAAATCAGTTGTCATGAAAATAATAACCTAATTGAAATTAATGTTTCTTGTTATTTCAAATATCCAGGTGATCAAAATATTTGTTAGGTACAAACTTACTTAAGAGGCAGGTGTGGGGATGCTTTATGACTTCCATTGCCATTAAATTTACTATTCCTGTCATTGTTATTGCAAAGCTACAGAAGCTATCTACCACTGCACCAATTTTGAACCATTGACTGTCAACTCTGGCTATTTAAATAATTATGTGTAAATTTATTGTATTTTGATTTTTTCTCACACTGTGTGATGTTTTACTTTACAATTGTATCACTGTTATTTAAAGTTGTATAAGTATGAGCACATCTAGAGCAGGAGCCCAAGTGGTCCAGTCATTCATATTTTTAGTATTTAATAACTGTGTTCTTCAGTTCTGTATGAGAGAGATGCAGGTGAAGTGAAGGGATCCATAGGGTAAACCTCATACACATTTTCAGAGATTAATAATTATGTTGTTCAATATTATATTTGAATAGGCATTAATTTAAGGTAGAGATGAAGGGAGTTGAAACCTTATCCCTTCTAGCTCTTCATTTTTCTTTTGAAAAGTAATATCTGTGTCATTTAATGTTTTATCTGTGGGGTCTCAACTCCTCCTCCATTTCCCCTTAATTTGATTAGGAAAACAGTGAATAGCAATGAAAATAAATATTAGGTTTCAATATCTATTTGATTGGTCTATTAATTACCTTTATTATTATTTATTTGAATTTAGTTTATTTTGAATCTGTAGCAGTCAGGTGTAGCTTCAGCCATTATCTTAAGAATACAATGATATGAACATCAACTGAATGTTTTCCTGGTAAATTATCAGGCCTTGTGTTTTTCCAGAAATTAACAGTGTGCATGCATTCTAGACTTTATGGAGATTTGGTTTCCCTAAAGTAAGTGTTATTTTTCGGAATTTATAATGCACAATGGAGCGGTTTAGACATTTTCATTGTTGGTAGGTTAGCTTGGCATTTTATGGTGCAAAGCAACTAGGCTATATACCAGACACTTTGGTAATGAAGTTATAAAAAAAATACCTTTTCTCTAAATGATAATAAAAACTTTATTTCAACTCAAATTTTGAAATAACTATTTATGGCTATTATTTCTTACATAATTTGTAGCCCTTATATTTATGACACTTGTAGCTCTTGTAACATATGCCTACTTTAAAATCTGTTTTTCATTGTTTGAAAGTTATAATGCTTCTCACAAATGTTTTAGTACTGTTGATATCAAAATAAGTAAAATGCAAGAAATAAAAAAAATTAAAAACAAACTGTTTGCAAACACTAAAATGTGAATTTAAATTGTTCATTACAACCTACATGAACTAATAATAATAGACTTTCTAATTAATTTTATCACTAATTACTTGTAACACATAGGTTTTATAAACAAGAAAAACATTGAATGTGATGTACACTTATTAATTAAACTACCAGAAGTCTAATTAGACCCCCTCTTCATAAAAGAAAGAAATAGAAACTATTCTTGCTATGAGAACAGTTGTTGAGAAAGTTTAAATATGCTTGGATATAACACACAGTTAGACTATCATGTGTTGATAAAGTTAAAATACAGGTTGTTTTATAGCTTTGTAAAGTTCCCTTTGTTGTGAATTCTGAATGTATTTGTGTATAAAATTATATTTTAAAGCTATAGAAATTTTCTTCAAAGAGAAAATATATGATAACTTTGCATAAGGTAAGTAAGCTTATACAGTTTAAAGATGGGTTGAATGGATAACAAATCTTATTAAAAGTTTAACATGATAAGGAATGTATAGTGTTTGGAAAAGGTTTTGTCATCATCAGGTTTAATAATATACCTATACACTGAAATGTATATTGTATGAAGCAAAGAGGTTGAATAACTTGAGATTGTTTAAAGCATAATAAAGTTATTTTGTTGATGCTTTGTTTATAGTTACTATTTTTACTTTTTAATAGACACATTATGATTTTGTTAAGGTGCAGTGTTTGTAAACATAATTTTTAATATGTTCACCAAAACAAAATTGTCATCAAATTGTACAGGTTTACTATTTAGTGAATATGGTAGAAAATTGCAAGATATTGTGATGTTGCAAATATTTATTAAGTAATGTTCTAGTATGTTTATTTTGTTCAAATAATGAAGATAAATAAATTGTTTAACTAAAAATGACAACTGTTAAAAAGATGAAGGCTATCATGTGAAATTAAGGGTAATTTGAAAATTAGTGAAAAAAAAAACAACCCACAGTGAAAGAAAAATTAAAAATGATACTACGTTAGAATTATGTTGTGGTTGAAAAAAGTTAAGAGTAAGCATGTGCCTTTTTTTGTATGGGTTGTAAAGGTGTGGTACTAATGAGTTGAGTGTAATTGATCAGTTCAAGGAATCAGTTATTACTTTCCGCAAGTAGGGGGCAAAATTATTATCTAATGAGATTATTAGGGATTTAGTAACAAAAAGGAAGAGGAACATTATTTAATGTTGTCCTTTGTATAATTTTTGCTTATTTGACTGATGGTAAAACATACAAACTGTGGATGTTTAAATCCTGATTTGTTCTTGAACAGAACTAATATACAAAAATTGTAAACTTTTAGTTTACAATGGTACATGTCTTGGATACCTTTCATCTCCTTCCAATAATCCCATCATCACAATACACACTGTTTTGAGGTTCTACTTTTTGGCATAACTCTTGCTCCTTATGTCTCTAGCCATGTTATGAGGGCTATAACTTGCTACATTCACAGTTTTGGCCTTTGTTTCTTTTCTATTCTGGACACATGGCTGCATTTTGCTTCTACCTTTTCTTCAGATACATTCATTATTAATTAAGAAAATTTCTCTGAATGTCTTAATTTTTGGGTTGTTTCTGACTCTTATATTTGTTCCTTTTCTCTCCACTCCTTGTTTGGACTCATCCTTTTTCACTTTGTTTGCAAATTATGGAATATCTGGTTACCTGAGCTCTTTTGATCCAATGGTCACATAACGAACAGTCTGGCTGTATACACCATCTTGCTTGTGCTGTTCATTTCTGTATGTGTTCCCTGCCATCTACCCCCTCTCCCTCCCAGTGTCTTGTTGAAGTTCCGTAACACCCCTTGTCAAGTTCTGTTGATAGCACGTTATTGACCAGTTCTTTCTTGTTTTCCTCCTTTTCCAACTTTTTTTATTACTCTTTCATCTGGGAATGTTGTCCTTTATTGTTCACATGTGGGATTGTCCATTTTTTTCTTAATGGGCACTTTCTCATGTTGTATTGCCTTTCTTTTGTACTGCTTGATTCATCCTTTCACTCTAGGAACCCAAACACAGCTGGCAATGGTCTGTCCAGATGATGAACTCCTTCCTGTACAAGTAGTTCTGGAACTTTTTAATGGTAAGTATGATGGCTAGACATGCTCATTCAGTAACAGAGTAGTTTTTACTACTTAACAGCTTTTTACTTGTATATATTACTGGAAATGGTCCATCTCTATATTATTGTAAGAGCACTTTCCCAATTTCAATGACTGAAGCATCAGTCTAAACAGTCAATGGTTTGTTTAAGTCTGGAATGCAACCAGGTGTCGTCATTTCTACTTTACTTTGTTCGATAAGCCTTTCTTGGTCAGGTTAGTCAATGTTGCACCAATTTCAACATAGTTTGGGATGAATTTCCTGTAATATCAAAATAACTCCAGAAAGGATCTGACTTGTTGCTTTTTAGTCAGAGCTAGTGTATCTTGTATTTGGAATACCTTCTTTTCCATGACTATCTTTCAGTCCCAGCACATAATATGAGGTGTAGCACTTGGATGGTCTGATGATAAGACCTGCTGCTCTCACATGTTGTAACAGCTTTCTACATTTCTTCATATAGTCTTCCCATTTCACAGTATGTGTCAGGATGGCATCTGCATAGTGCTTGATATTGGTGGTGTTGCACAGCATCCTCCTTATCATGCAGTTGAATGTTTCTGCAGAGTTGACTTGGCACCTGCTGAAATTGGTAACATCCATCTGGTATTAAAATGCTGTCTTCTCTGTAAATCCTGTCTTCATTAGGATTTGGCAATAACCTTACTGAGGTTGATCTTTGAAGAGAACCTGACCTGATAGTTTCTAGGTTGTCCATAGGTTCAGAGTTGAACTTCATCACAAGATTCAGCTTTGGAAATTTATTTAGAAACAGTTAACCTATCTTTAATTTTTTGTGATTAAAACTGGTAAATGGTAGGCTGAATTTGAAGGCTTAACAATTCCAGCTTCCAACATTGCCTCAGCTTCCTGCTTTATAAGGTATTTCATTGCATAAGGCATCTGAAAGGGCTTCACTTTAGCTGGATGCCATGTTGTTGTGTATGCACAACAAGGCCTATCTTTCCTGGTCTATCCATGAAGATATCTATCCTCTTTCCATTCTTTTATCAAAATTTGACATGGTTATATATCATGTAATCTCCATGCCATTTGCACTTTTACTGTAGTTGTGCACAAACAGGTCTATGTATTTCCACTGTCCTTCACATTTTCTTCTACCACAACTTACCACCGTGTAATCATGTCTGTGGCTCACCAAATGTTATACACTTACTTAAGAGTAATGAAAATTTATAAGTGTGTTGGACTACGAAATTTTCTACAGTAGGTATCTCTGACTTGCTGGCAGTGAAATTGTCAAAAAAATGAACAACATGCACTCCACTTGTTTTTTAAAATAATATATGTTTGAAACAAGTTAAATGTATGTACAAAATTATTTACATTATGGAGATAATATTTGTATCTTAGACACTATGCAGTTTTCTTTTTATTGTCAAAAGTCCACAATTCAATTGTTTTAGAATTCAGTTGACAAGCTAAACTTTTATTTCTTTTAATCACAGTAGTGTCATGATATCACATGAGTTACTACAGTTGTATCCTTAACTTTCAGTATTATTCTGTTTTTTGTACTTCCAATTATCATCTTTCTTTTGTTGAAGTCCACAAATGTGGGTTCAGTTGGTTTAGAACACCCTTTTATGAGACATATTATTCTCCTTATCTCTTTCAGACTTTAAATGTCACCCTAACCTACCAACCATTCACTTCCACAACAGTTAACTTTAGAAAGTCTAACTTTTCTGTGACAGAAATTCTCTCTCATGTGACTTTTACTCTTTTTTTCATTCATCTAGTTGTAGTTATTTATACATGTATCACAGTCTTGACATCACTGGATTGCAAACACAGTATTCAATAGCCTCAACATCAGTGAGTTACAAAGTAAATTAATTAGTAACACTACCTGCACTAAACAGTCTTATATTCAAGTTGGTGTAAAGTTTAGACATAAGTTTTCTCTGAATACTTTGTTATTACATTATTATTGAATAATATTATAATTTTATAAAGTTATATTTTCTGTACATAAATCGTTATCTGTATGCATTCATAAAATTATATCTTGCTCTATGTAATTTATAAAATTGTGTTCTTTGTGTGTTTTATAATATTATATTGTATTATATCTAATTTTTTTACGACTGTGTCATTACATTCTGTGTACTTCAAGAGAGACAGCTCTTGGGTCTAACTTGACAAGAATTTCATTTTAAACATTTTTGGCTTGGAAAAAGTATTTTATTCTCTGTCTATCCACACTTCAATACAAGTTTACTTATTGAATTTCATATTTTGTACTCTTGTCTTCCTCTTTTTTTATGTTTATGAAGGATAGTATACTTTTAAAATATTTTCATAAAAATGTACATAAGTTGGTATCATTGTTTTAAGTTTAGATTTTTTATACACTAGACTTTATTGACTTATAACAATTTAGATCTTTATTACATTCTTTTAATGAAAACGTGTGTAAAGTGTAACAGTTAATGTATAAATTTGGGAAATAAGTGCATTACACATATATATAAGTATAAAAGACATTTGTGTACAAAAATTTTTATGTTTGTATAATTGTATGTGTGTTCAATATTTATTTGAAATATATTTTGTAAGCATAGTATCAACACAAAACAACAACATTATTTTGCTTTCTAGATAGCAGAGAAGAAGGAAAAAGCTCAAGTGGAACAGGACAGGAAAAAAGCAGAGTTTAAAGCTGGTCATCACTTTGGTGTAAGTGATATTGTAAAACTGTGTGACTGTCATCATGTGATGAGTGTTATTAGTAAGTTAAAGTTTGTTGACCATCATCGTGGTGTAATTATAGATGAACTCTACTGGTCACCCCTTAATTTAAGGAAATAAAACTGCATGTTATTATCATAGTGTATCATCTATTGTAAACATTGATATTATTTGATTGACATAAGTAAGTGATCAACAATTTGTAAAATCATTCTTGAAATTACTGATCATTGCTGTGATGTAAATAATAATATATTTATTTTCAACGCAGCTTGTACTTTGCTTAAGAAGAGGTAAGCTAACCTTAAAAATAGCAAGACAACTTGATGTAGAATTTTAACATTATATGGTACAAAATGCATTATTAATGAGTGTGGTCATAGAGCACATTTAAATTTGTCAAGTTTATTCTTTTAATTGTTTAGTATATTGATCTGAAGGTAAACTAGAATCTTCATAGTTATGAGTCTTCAAACAGCTCAGTGGGACGAGATGTTTACATTCAACCAGACTTGGCTGTAGAAGGCTAGATGGGTGAAGATGAGGCAGCATATGATCTATTTCCTCGAGAAGATAGTGAGGTATTAATATTTCATCTATTATCAAAGCATGAGGTCTTGTTTGCATGCTATTTTATCTCTTAATGATTTTCATGGAAATGTTGTTAAGGAATGTTGCTTAATTAAACAGTTTGTGTTTTATCCAGTTCATCAATATCATTTGATATCATAATTTGTTTCTTCAAAGAGAAAAAAAAAAGTTGTACAATGAAACATTTATGTATTTTTATTTCTGTCTCCACATTACAGGCTGTGGTACCACAAGGATATTGGAAGAATTCTCTTTATACAAAAAAAAGACAATTATAATATCTCTCTTTTTTAATTAATACCATCAAACTTGGTTGTTAGTGTTGACACATCATTGAACAGTTTTGTGTCTTTTTTGTAGTGGGAAATAGAAAATTGATTTTAAAAGGCTTTTATAGTTTTGGAAGAAATAAAAATACACATTTGAACTCAATCCAAAAGTTTAAAAATATATATATTAATTTGCTTTCATGGTTAAAAACTTGAAATAAATACCTCATTTAAAATATTTTGTGAAAGTGAATGAAATAATGAACAAAACCAATTATAGACTTAATATATATAAATATTACTTTTAAATTTTTGTCTATGTCAATGCTAACGTGATAGAGACATATTTATCATAAAACTTGAGGGCATTGGAACATATAAAAATTTAAACTTTCTTTGCAGTTGCAGAACTGTGATTCATATCTGGAACTAACAGCTGAGACCCTTATCCTGCAAACAAACTTAGGATTAACATTGTTACCTAATCTTCATGAAATAAAGAGAACAA